>NC_069362.1:12679469-12982500 GCF_021730395.1 Mercenaria mercenaria | reverse complement strand
AAATGTTGATTGCTTTTTCAGTTTTCTTGTTTCTATGATATCAGTAATCAAAGAAACATGGTCTTTTATACTTCTTCCTTCCATGAAGACTATTACTATTACACCAGCTATATATTCTTTCATTTAAAACACTGGCATATAATTTGTACATAACTGGAGCTAAAGTGATTTCTCTATATGACCAGGGAGCTTGAGGGTCTGCAGTTGAATTCTTTGGAATAGGAGTAATGATCCCTTTAGACCATGCAGATGGTACCATACCAGTAGAAATACAATGGTTAAAAATATCAAGTAAAGTTGTTAAGTTGTGTTGAGCCGTCATTTGCTCTAAATTCTTTTTACTGCGACTTTGTAATTCTGTCACATTTCAACAGCAAAAGTAGTTTCAGCATTTATCAGCTGCACCAACAAAGAAGTTTATCGAAATGTTCTTTGAATAGAGCATGATGGTTGTTTATTTTTTGTTCCTTCTGGATCATGAGGTCCATGAAGAGTGTTACATAATTTATTACGGTAGTTCTGCACGTTTGGATCGATTTTTTTTCTACATTGTAGAATTTGATTAAACTCTGATTTTTCAAAACTTCAGAATATACCTAGAAAATTCGGCAAATATAAAAGATAGGGTCGTGTGCTTGATTTTTTGCCAGACTGATTTGAAAAATTTGGACCTTGCGCAATATTTCATAATGGGAGTCTATGGGAAAATCAGTACTTTCATAACAATTTTCGGGAAAAGAAGTTTTTCTACAATGTAGATTTTGATGAAACTTCTCACAGTTGTAAATAAACGCATGGCCTATAATTTGGTGAATTAAAATGTATAGGTCCATGTGCTTATTTTTGAGATATTTGACCATAATTAAGCTAACCGGTCATTTCACACTAGGACATTGTTTCGAAATTTTTAATGTGTCATATGTTTTAAGATCATATTTTGACTTAAGAAATATAGCAACAGTGCGATTGCAATAAATGTACTCAAAGGTTTCGGTTAATTCATAAAATGATTTTCATTTCCGTACGCCGAATCCATGCTTTATTCTACGTTTTCCGGATAAATGACGTTACGCCATCGCTTCCGGTATATCAAACGTGCAGAACTACCTGAAGAACTAACTAGACAGGGTCTCTTTTTCAGGGTTGTGCTCTATTTCTCAGAATGATGTTTTTATAATTTCGGGTTTGTTGATTAATTTCTCGGTCACCAGCGCATGGGCGGTAATTCGGCAAGCCTCATTACCGCCCAGTGCGTAGGTGCCCTCGGGACGGATATTTCTATCCGATTCGTAAACACATGACAGATATTATTATTCTGGAAATCTTTGAAAATAGTTCTTTCTGAACGTCAAAATTGTTAATGCCGTCAAACCAAAGACACTCGAGACGGAGCTTTAGATATCTTCTTGTTTGAAAGTGCTTGCCAGAGCTCTGTATATTTTTTCAAGAATACCCGAAGAACCTTTCCAAAGACGTGCAAGTTGCCACAGTGACAATTAATTTAGCGAAAATAGTTTCAGGCTTTTGTTTCTAGAATAGACCACGCTCAAAATTGTTAATGCCGTGCCATCTTCTTTTTACAGGTTTGAGATATTAAACTAGGGTTAGCCACTAATCTTTCACATCGTTAAAAGTGAAAATATCTACAAGACGAAACAATTCACAGACTGATAATGTCATTAAAAAGGATTTATATCCCTAACATTATTATAATTAGAACATAAATTTGAACGAAAAGTATCCGTAGACACATCTATTTCCTCCGATCTGCAAAATTAAAACAGTATGTAGATTTGCTGGGAACGTGATACCCACGTTGAAACATTTTTCAGGCTGAAATGGCATTCTATATTTATTTAAGATACAAAAATATAAATCTGATTATAATGAAATATGAGAGAAGAACAATTTTCTTGATATAACGGTTGAACATTCGTGCCAGGCCTTTGTTACTTTTTATGGTAAGTCGAAATTGTGATTTAACAACTTGAAATTTCAGCTTATTTATCCCAAAGTTTTGGTTTACAAACTTGAACATTCGACTTAGTAACTTGGTATTAAGGCATAGCAGCTAGCATAGTACACGTTGGTGTGCAGGTCTATAGTTGTGTTCGAACTTCGAATATTTTACTACTTGTCAGTTTCTGGAAGCTTTCCGACCAGGTTCTTGCTGCTGGAACTTACACGCATTATGTATATGGCTTTATCATTAAAGTATATTCATAGTTCTTTCCGTTGGTCTAGATGTAGTCACATGATCAATGATAAAAAGTCATATTGACTCGAAGGCGAAGCCAAAAACACATACTGATTGCCAGTTGTGACGTCATCACGGTTTGACGTCATAACAATACGACGTCGTACATAATTTACCATGAAAAACGACCAAAGGCTGCAGATATTTGTATATATAATTTTTATACTTAGGCGTAGGCTTGATATAATAATAAAACAATTGTTGCCTTTTAAGTTCGGTCGATTTGTGGATTTATCGACATGATTAAAACGATATCAACCTCGGGCTGCGCCCTCGGTCGATATCGCTTTTATCAGGTCGATAAATCCATATATCGACCTCACCAAAAGGCAATAATTGTATAGTTTCATTATTTTTCTGTATGTGCCCTAACCGGAAATATGCGGGGTTATTATGGTAAAAAGGGGCGAGGCTTTAGCAATTATCGACCACTTATTTTTCGCTTAACGCAATGACTACAAATCTACTAACGCTCCTTAAAAAGCAGGGGATCACTATGTGATTATCTTTTAATCAGTGAAAATGCTAGAATTTTATGGAAGGTAAAACAATGGTATATATTCTGCCTACAGTTTGAAATCTGAATGCATGTACAAGCTGGCACATACTGAGTATTTTTAAGTATAAGGATATGTGCAGACATGTCAGCTTCTTTTCTTTTACTATCTTAGAGTCAATGAAATTATGCCAAACCTCAAAATGTCAGAAGTAACCATGATAACCTTTGCTTTCTACTAAATAAATAAATTCTTGTGTATTTGAACACTTATTAACCTAACAATGCATTATATGAAGATCAAATGTTACTAGGTATCGAAGCGCAGCTAAAAAGGCAATTTGAAAATGGATTCTTGTTTCGTTATACAACACATGGTTCGTGCTCAGCATGAAAATCGACAAAAAAAAAGTATGAACTCGTTCAATTTTCCTGCTATATATGTCTCCAACGTTAACAGTTCATTTGTCAAATTTGAAATACAATGGATAATGAGCTAGAAATAATACTAATTTGCCCAGCATGAGTTGACAGTTTTACTATACATGAACACATCTATGGGTCCTAATTGACGTGAGAATCCTTTCACGAATGTGGCAACCTAGGGGATTATATGACTGACAATGTGTCAAGACAGTGTGTCAAGGGGGCGTATGTCCAGTCGGTATACATTGCACATTTCAATCACTCAGTATTGTTTATACAAAGAATAAATAAGGCATTAACACATTAACAAGCCTGCAGAACTTATACATGTATAACATTGTAATAATATGTCAAAGTATTAGTATTTTTAGAATGTCAATTTTTGCCAACCCCCACCTCAGTTTACATGTAAATCATTAATACTTATAAAATAATTTGCTCACATCAATTACATGTTAATCTGCATAATTTCTTAGGTTACCCGACTTGAAGAGTCATAATTTTGCATATTTCTTCGATTTTCTGAGATATTTTTGTTTTGACAAGTTGTTGTTGTCGTTGGAAATGTTTGGCAAGTATAAATCAAAATTCCGTTTTATGGAATCACATCACTATTATAAATCACTCTTGTTACAAAGTTTAATCTTAGAAACATCCAACTGTTATGATATGTTGTGTATTTTTCATGTTTTTGTTGTTTTTCTATCGAACGGCAATTTTCTTTACCTGGCAAGTCGGACATTGTAACGCTTCCCGTTCAGTATGTTGTCTTTGTGATTATACGAAAATTACACATATTTCATTAATGTATTGCATATGTAGATGTTCAGAATCAAATAATCTATTTAATTATGTCAATATTTCACTAATGTTTTGTTCTTGCATTCGTTGAGGGACGGTACACCAAGTCTACCGTTTGGATCGCTGGAACGGCGAAGTCAAGTTGCCGTTCCTGCGTTCTGATTGGTTGTACGGTAGACCGGTACTCGCAGATTCTTTGTATATTTGAACGTCGGGTTCAATCCGTACCGTTCTGGGTCACCCAGTCAAATTGCCAAGCAACAAAGTAAACAAGTAGTATGATGACCGGCAAAATTAAAAACAAAGTTGAAATTAACTGAGATTGCCGTTTCTAGATAAATGTGACTGCCGTTCAAGTTAAATGCCATTCTTAGCCATTTGAACATCTTCATATTTGGAGCCTTTGCCTGGCGTTCACATAAGTGTAGTAAATCTAACAGTTTTGTTCAGCGTTCAATGGGACAAATCAAAATACCGCCCACCAGTAAATGTTATAATGCCATTCTGCTAGATAGTAAAACCTGTTTGAATGCCGTTCTGAACTAGAAATACCGTTCGTATATTCTGCTAGATAGTAAAACTTGTTGAAATGCCGTTCTAAATAAAATTGTGATGATCCTGACGTAAATCTTTGGAGTGACGTTGCTTATATTTTGGTGTCAGAAGTCAGGATAGCTAGCTTCAAAAGTTATCCAGAAATCACGCCTTAAAATATATTTTGAAAAACGACTAGTAAGAAAAACTGTTATAAAATTACCATAATCATGAGCAGAGATAGTGATTCAAATTCCTAAATGCGGTTCAATATTATTGATTGAGTGTTCTATGTTAATGAAGATCTTGATGCATCTGACAATGAATCAAACGGGCATAATGCTATGTCGACCCAAGGAATGTATCCAATTCACCGAGTGTGTCACTATCCAGAAGTCGACAGGATAACAGCCAGCACAGTGTAACGCCTCCTTTGCGCGACCTGCACAGTGTAACGCCTCCTTCGCTCCACCAGCACAGCACAACAACTCCTGTACGCGACCAGCACAGCGTAACGCATCCCGTGTGCCACCAGCACAGCGTATCATCCCCAGGGCGAAACCAGTCTATAGAACCACACTTTGAACGAGGCCAGTCCAACACATCTGGGCGAGACCAGTCTAGTGTGTACAGAACAGACCTTGACGATCACCATAAATCTTCCTTTGGAGACAACCGACACCATCATTACACAGTACATTACCGAAGTATGTCTTCTTCAAGACACCACAATGATGCCACACCACTAAGATCCTTCAGGCCTAGCAGGGCCACTCATGGAACCTCAGATATGACCTGAGATCGCTACGGGCAGAGTCATTCGCGTGGAAAGTCTTCACAGATGGGTCGTGATGCAAGGTGACCACTCCGACCAGCGTAGTAACACAAGGAGAGATGAACTTGATTACCGAGAAAGCTTGAGATATGGTGAACAAGATCTTAGCCCTAACGGACAACACTGCTATAGACGCCATTCCGAACAACATAGACAGAACCAAGATTACAATGATCTCAATCATGCAATTATTATCCAGATCAGATGGTCTACCCTTATGCTCCTCCTCGAACGAATCATTATCGCGGCCCTTACAGCTATGATCGGCTTCAAACAATGCTTCAAACAATGCTGTTTCCGCAATCAAACCAGAATCATACAACGGTGATACCCTATGGGAAGAATACCTGTCTCATTTTGAGAATTGCGCCGACCTAGGTGAATGGTCTTATCCTCGCTTCATGCTTAAGTGGTCAGGCTCTTACCTTCTACATGAATTTAGAGCAATCACAACAACGAAATTACTAAACATTGATTGATCAAATGACACACAGATTTTGCGGCAGTGTCCATGAAGGGCAGTGGCTTAACCTTCATGAGAGTCTTCAACGTCAACCGGAAAGAGTATTACTGCACTTTGTGATGATCTCAGGCAGTTGACGAAGAAAGCATATTATCAATAGCACACTCCCGTGTTCTATAAATAGAATATACAGTAGTTATACCATAATGCAATGCGCGCATTGCGGACAAGGGAGCGTTTTCTATATATAACGAATCATTAAATATCTCAGTAAACTTCGCAGGGAATTTAAAAATGTAACATGCCAAACTGTAAAATTGTCGCACGTGTTAACAGAGTGAATAGAAGAGATGAAACAATAACTAATTAAAGAAATGTATTGGAAATATAAGGAATATACCAAATATACAAACATGAGTTTAGCAAGAGGATTCAAAACGGGCCGACTAGGCCAAAAATGAAAGTGCAGTGTTCAAAAGCATGTTACATACACATTAACCCATATTCTGCAATAATACTTTTAAAATTTTGCATCAGAAGAACGGTTTACAGTCTAAATAAAAAAATACAATATTTTCGAATGTGACGCACCGAAGGGCACTTAATTGTGGTTAAAACTTTTAATGCTAAATCATTTTGATTCATGACGTCCAGCACAGTTAAAATCATAACTACATAACTACATGTATTTCATTTTAAATAACTGATTCGCACAACACAAGACGCAAACATGATGATGATCCCCGACGTCAGCTGTGGTCGGTGTCCGTCAAACATTTCCTTATTGAAAATACATATATGCATGGTTTGGTAGAAAATAATGGTTTTACATTCGATTAGCAACATGTTTTATTAGATAACATCTAAATATTACTACCAAAAGTCAGATATCTACATGTCACACTAAGTGGTCATTTGCAATAAAACGCTACATATGTGTATCACAGAGGTGTTAATTGTTTCAACGAATAACAAAATATGTGGCCGAAAATAACAATGTGTATAACAGTTTACTTTAAAATATACATGTTTTTCATCATATTTCGAAATTTCAATAAAACATAAGATTTCTTTTTACATTCACAAGTGGATCTTTTAAATTTATAAACACTTACGGAATATATATATTTTTTTACAAAAATATAATGTTAATGCATGACGGTAACCAACAACAATTTGGATTTTTTTGTTCTGTAAATACAGTTTTGATTTAGATATTAACGCTTTCCATTTGTCATTAATACATTTTTCCTCGAGTTGTTTTATTTTTTTCTAAATATTTTTTTTTTAAACTGAATGTGTCACAAAATGAACAGAATGACATAATAACTTCATCCATTCATCAACATCGTCCTTTCATACATTGATGCCGGAAAAGGCGGTATGTTATTTCTAACATGGATATAAAAATAAATAGTTTGTTGGCTAGTTTATTGAAATTAAAAGTAGAAAAAACATGTGTTTGCGATATGTATGCTAGAAACCTGATCAAAAATAACGAATTAAATGCAAAATCTATGGTTTACTTATGCTACTGTACAATGAATGCACAGATTGTTTGTCCGCAAATTGAGTCCTGTGCTATTTTTAGATAGCAGACCTTATCGGTGACGTCACAGATCCTTACATGCGGGAGTGTGCTATTGGACAGCAAAGCTCAAAATATTATAGCATTAAACCAGCTTTACAAATTGGTATCCGTGAAAGCTAAATGCAGATGTATGGATCGAGACTGCAGTACTCTGCAAGAAGCAGCCAGCATCATTGAGCGTTATGAAGCGATAGTTGGACAACCCAATGGCAAACCGACAAAAAGCAATGTTCGCGCAATCGACACGAATGGTATGGATCCACACCAATGTCCTACAGAAGACTGAGTCAAGGTTAGAAGTAGTCGAAAAAGCCGTTTCGACTAAAGAAGAGATGAAAGAAGATTTGGAACTAAGATTGCGCCACAAAGAAATAGCCGAAGGCCTAGATGTTATAGAGGAAGAAATTATCAAAACCAGAGAAGATCTGACACTTACATAAAGAGCTCTGGATCTGTGTTGTTAAACTGGAGGATATCGTGTCAGTAGGCCGGGCTTCGACATCTGAGGAGAAAAGGCCTACAGTTTATGAACCATCAGACTCCGTAAGAACAGGACATATATTGGATAAAAAATGGGACAGTTTCTATACAAATGGTAGTATATTAGGTATCGAATGTGAATTTCTGATAGACAATGGCTCTACTGTCACAATACTATCTGAAAGAAAATTCAATGAAATTCAAATTGACAACCAGCCTACGCTATAACCTTTTCAAAATCCTGTACAGGATGCAAGTGGCGGAACAATCTTATTTATTTTATTTATTTGGGTTTTACGGCGCACCAACACAGTATAGGTTATATGGCGCCAAACAGGACTACAAATTTTGGTTTCAAATCTCATTTACATCGAAATAAAAACATGAGATATGGAATCAGAATTTGCATACCTGCTGGAATCACAGTTACAGCAAAACCAAGTGTTAAGACCCTATTAGTCGCCTCTTACGATCATGCAAGGGTAAGGCAGTGGTTCCAATTCTTTTCATACATAGAATCGTCCCAGAACCACATGGGGCGGCGGAACAATCTGTACAATTGTACAGTTGGTAAAATAGACATATCTATTGAACTTCACGACCATTCTTTTACCCAAACGGTGTTAATTTGTGGTATAGGTCAGGACGCAATTATCGGACAGGATTTCTAATTGGCCTATGCTTATGAAGAAAATTACAAGGAAGGTCATATTACCACAGAATTCAACAAGATCAAAATTTGGATTGGCACTGAGAAATCCATTTGTGTGGAGTGTTCGTAGAACAACAGTTGTTCCAGCCAATTCCGCTTTTTGGTTACCTGTTGACATTGACCAGTCAGAAAAGTAAACGGAGTATGGACTCACTGAACCAACTAAACTTACCAGATAATTAGATAATGTTGCCATAGTACCTGGTGTTGTATAGACGGTGAACGATGACCTTCATGATAACTTCCTGAATTGTTCGAGTGATGATATTATTTTACACGCTAAGCAGGCTGTGGGACAACGTGAACCTTATATCAACAAGAAAGCAAATATTATTAGAAATATA
Organism: Mercenaria mercenaria; assembly: GCF_021730395.1. Classification (NCBI taxonomy): domain Eukaryota; kingdom Metazoa; phylum Mollusca; class Bivalvia; order Venerida; family Veneridae; genus Mercenaria; species Mercenaria mercenaria. Next base: position 12,973,561 of record NC_069362.1, on the reverse strand, counting down.
AGCACAGAATCCAAAATCAATGAGCAGTTCAAACGGGAATTACCTGAACATTTTAAAGACCTATTAGAGAAGTTCAAAAAAATATTTCTGCAGAAGAATCTGAAAAACTCAAAGGTCTCCTTATCGAATACCAAGCGAATACCAAACGGTATTTTCAAAATCCTCAGATAATCTTGGCAAAACTGATAGAGTCCACTATTGCATACATACGGATAATGCACTGCCGGTCCAACAACCGCCACGAAGAAAAGCAATGGCTAAACGCGAAGCTGAACGAGCAGAAGTATAAAGCATGTTAGAGAATGGTGTCATAGAGGAATCAAACAGTTCTTGGGGTCGCCAGTTGTTCTAGTGAACAAAACGGACCGCAGTGTAAGATTTTGTGTCGATTAAAGCGTTCTGAATGGTTTAACCGTAAAAGATGCATATCCAATTCCTAGAGTGGATGAATGCCTGGACTCGTTAGCCAATTCAAAATACTTCAGTTCGATGGACTTGTCGTCAGGAATCTGGCAAGTGAAAATGGCTCCCGAAGACTGACAAAGACGGCTTTATGTACATGCCTAGTGCTATTTCAGTGGACTGTCATGCCCTTTGGTCTACCAATTTTACCGTCGACCTTCCAAAGATTGATTGAAGACGTACTGAGAGGCCTACAGTGGATAGAACTGCAGCTGTACATGGATGATATTATTTCCTCAAGCAATAGCGCGGCTGAGGGATTACGGATATAGCGCAATATTTTCGATCGCCTTCTTGATGCAAATCTGAAATTAAAACCGTCTAAATGCGCCTAATTTCAGACGGAGACGAGATTTCTGGATCATGTTGTCTCTGAAGATGTGTGACCACTGACCCTGATAAAATCTCCGCAGTCAAGGATTGGCCTCAACGTACATTAGCGAAACAAATGCGAAGTTTCCTTGGCCTATGCTCGTATTACCGCCAATACGTTCCTGGATTGGCGGTTTGTACGCCCCCCAAATTAGATGTGCGAGAAGGGTGCAAAATTCACTTGGACTTCTGAAGCAAAGTCAGCATTTCTTCAACTGAAATTGATATTGACAAGCGCTCCTATTCTCGCATATCCACTACCTGGTATTTGGTTCATTCTTGACACAGATGGTAGCGATAAATGCTAGGGTGCAGTATTGTCGCTGAAGCAGGGTGACCAGGAAAAGTAAACAGCATACATGAGTAAGCCACTGAGCAAACACGAACAATCCTACTGTACTATGCGGAAAGAGCTACTAGCAGTAGTAACGGCGTTACGTACTTTCCATCCGTATATTTATGGACAGAAGACACTGCTACGCACTGACAACGCGGCAGTGAGTTGGATAAAGCATTTGAAATGACCGCCAGGACAGATAGTACGATGGATCCAAAAACTTGAGATCTACAACTTGACAGTTGTCCACCGTGCTGGTTTGAAGCATTCAAATGCCGATGCGTTATCAAGGCGACCCTGTTAGTAAGTGCGAGACAGGAACGCCTAAGTGAGACCGAAAATGATGACGATGATGAATGTGACCCCTTGTATGTATTTGCAATACATACATGTGCAAGAGGAGACTGAAACTTAAGAACAGGTTGTTGAAGAGTGTGTAAGAATAACCAACCTGGAACTAGCGGTCCCGACAGATCCTACTTGGAAGATTTTGACCCAGAAAATTTGCGACAAGCACAGAGTTCTGACCCAGATATAGCTCCACTTTTGCATGCCAAGGTGAACAACGCCTATAGACCTAAATGAGAAGTATCGAGTTGAATGACGGCCTTGAAAACATCGTGGCGTATGTGGGATCGATTGCAAATACTTGATGGACTCCTGCACCGCAATTACTTTGAAACCGATACAGGTGTGGATAGAGCACTGCTTGTAGTACCTTCGAGTAAATGTGAAAGCCTGCTTCACTATTTTCACGATATACCATCATCAGCGCATCTAGGATCCGACAAGATGATATATAAGTTGAAAAAATCGTTCTACTGGCCGGGTATGAAGGACGCTGAGTCTAAATACTGCTCAACCTGTGATAAATGTGTCGCAAGAAAGACGACCACTAATGTGAAAGCTCCGATACAACAGTTTCATGTCGGTGCACCAATGGAAAAGTTAGCACTCTACATAATTGGCCCGCTGCCCATTTCATAATCGAAAAACAAGTATATTCTTTTAGTTGTTGAAATGGACAGAGGCTTACGCAATTCCGGACCAGGAACCAGGAATCACAGACTATCGTGAAGGTGTTAGTAAACGAGTTTATATGTCGGTTCGGGACTCCCGTGCAAATCTTACAGATCAGCAGAAGCACCTGCGGCTTGCAAAGGAAACACAAGTTTTATGGAACATACATATGTGGAATTGGAATGTGCGTATCGAGTACGAGTTTGACCGAAACTAAAGACATTTGTGTTAACATTGGCAGAAACCGAATTGAAGCCGTTGACGCCCTAGAATTGTTAATAGAACTAAATGCACAAAGTTGACACGTGTGCATGCTATTTCAAAGTGATTGACAAAAGAAATTGTATAGAAATTTTCCATGGATTGAACACAACCAATCTATTTTTTTTATCGGTCAATATATACACATAAACTTTTGTTTAAAGTGACTATGACTTAAATTTTTATGGTGAAAAATTAAGATAAACAACTTAAGTCTTAAAAGTAACATTGGCACAATACTTTAATAAATTTCAATTAAGAAACATTATATATACTTCAAAGAGAACGTTTATTTTGTCTTACAGTATGAAGAAATGTCCAGAGTGTCCCAAAAAAAGGGGTTTAAGTTTAGAAAATTATCAAAACACCAAGCTTGTAAGGAGCACTCATACTTGGCAGTGATATGCCCATTCTGCCCTAAAGAAAAGACTTATGAAAGAATATTTGACTTGAAAACTCATTGCGAGAAGAGACGCAAAGAAGAGATCAAAGATGTAACAGATGATACGTTTACTGAGGCCAACGGATTCTATCTTGCTATTAACCCAGAGAAGTACAAAGTGTTCTGTTGCCCCTCGGACAGATTGTCTCCGGCAGCAGTAAAGTTGAGAACTGTAATGTTGGGATGGGTGGAGAAATGTCAGAGCTCTATCCGCACACGGCAGCAGATCTTGGATAGTTGGGATGCTGACGATAGCGCATTCACATGCCAATTGAATATTGCAAGTGGTTAACCCTCCAACCCACCAGTCAACGTTGAAAGTATACATATCTCTCAGGACTGATTTGGCTCCACATGCAGACATACTGTATGATAAGGATACGGTCAGGGTATATTTCACTCCGGACCTATACGATGACAATTTAGCCATGAGAGCCCTCGCACGTATTATGGCTGGGACAAAAGTATGTCAGGTCATCAGTCGTTCGATAAGTCAACGGCTGAGAGTGCATCTAGCTTGAGAGTGTCAGTAGCAGTTAAGTTGACAGTACATTCAAGTTTAATTTGCCCAATCAAGATCAAAAGAGTGGAGTTTTCGACAAAAATCCATCGCCAAAGAGAGCGAAGATGGCAGTCGGCGAGCCGGATCTGCCGGTTGGTAGTGTTACTTACATTGTGGGGTCCCTAATACAAATTCAAACAGAAACCAACAAACCTATTACTACGGAGACTCTAACAACTAATGATCAAACTGATAAGGATAATGAAACTTTTATAGCAACAAAAGTACTTAGTGAGATCAATAAAAGAGAAACTGAAACTATTGAAAACGCCACACTTGACCCTCCAAATGATTTACAAGATCCATTACTTGTGAAAGACATTGAAACTACTGAAAACGCCATACTTGACACTCCATTTGATTCGCAAGATCTATCACTTGTGAAAGACGCTGAAACTACTAAAAACCGTAGACATGATACTCCAATTGATTTACATAACCAGGCTCCTGCGGAAGACACAGAGATTGCTGAACCCTCTAAACTAAATTTACAAAGTGAATCAAATGACTTGAACCTATGGATAACAATGTGGTCACTAATATTTTACAATAAGCAGCATCTGAATGCTGGCCTGACCGGCCTACCATTACTAATAAAGTCATCCGTCAGGAAAATTGCCATTCCAAAACGTGATGTAATTAGCACTATGAACTCAAGTGAACTTATTCACGTATCCCCGAAAACGCAAAATTCGCTTATAGGGCATCAAACATGTTGCGCATGGGTGCGATGCCCGTTTCCACCAACTCGCAGGGAATGGAACGAGGGTGAAATTGAGACCATCGAAGAAGGGAGAGTATCGAGAAAGTAACGAAGGAGCTTTCTGCAGACCAGAAATTACTCCTGCAGGGGTTTCTTCTGAGCCTACAAATTCTTCGAGAAAGGCTTAATGATTAACCGTAGCGAAATGCTTGAGGAATTTAATTTCCTCGCTCTCCCTGGTGCAAAATCGTTCCCCATCACAAAACTGGAGCAGCTGGCCAGGTACCACACTTTCAGCACGCTAATGGCAGTCTCAAAAGGGTGCCGACCGCAATGTTATAAGGAACAACTATTTGTATGGATACTTCATATTTGTAGAGATACTTCAAATGATAAACTTTTATAAGCTTGCTCAAAAGTGTCGTTAAGATTTTAGAGTCATAACAATATACTTAAGTTAGGTAGACAGAGTATAAATTTAAGATTCTTGAATAACTGCTTGAAACAATAGAAATTAGAAACAATTAGAATTTTCCAGTTTTACTTTGGAACTTTACAATAAAACAATGATAGAGGTTGTTTAGCATAACATCTGTGCCTAGAAATGCATGATGTGCCTGTTGTTTTTTAAGCAAAAAGTAATTTAACGCATAAGATTTATTATGATATAGTTTTGCTAGTTTAACTGGTTGAAATTGTTAAGTTGTTCGAGAGTTTAAATATTTTAATGAATTTTTATAAATGATGCAATTTTTACAAAGTAAGGTTGACTGAATTTTTACAAAAAATGTTCAGCAGAGCTGTTGTTTTCCAAATTGAAAGTTGAGGGATTACGTTGTTAAATTTAATTTTAATAGAGTGTATCCATTTTAAATGTACATGTCACATGCAATGACACGTTTCAATCATAAATACTTTATAATTATTTTCTTCGAATTTGTGAGATATTTTTGTTTTGACAAGCTGTTGTTGTCGTTGGAAATGTTTGGCAAGTATAAATTCAAAATTTCTGTACAATTCCGTGTTTTGGAGTCACACCACTATAATAAATCACTGCTGTTACAATGTATGATCTTAGGAACATCCAATTGTTATGATATCTTGTTTATTTTTTCATGTTTTCTTTACCTTGCAAGTCGTATATTTTAGCGCTTCCCGTTCAGTATTTTTTTTTTCGTAATTATACGAATATTTCAATATTTCACCATTGTATTATGTATTGTTCTTGCATTCGGCGAGGGACGGTAGACAGAGTCTACTGTTTGGATCGCTGCAACGGCGAAGTCAAGTTGCCGTTCCTGCGTTCTGATTGGTTGAACGGTAGACCGGCACTCGCAGATTCTCTGTATATTTGAACGTTGGGTTCAATCCGTACCGTTCCGGGTCACACAGTCAAATTGCCAAGCAACAAAGTAAACAAATAGTATGATGACCGGCAAACTTCAAAACAATGTTGAAATTACCTGAGATTGCCGTTTCTAGATAAATGCGACTGCCGTTCAAGTTAAATACACTTCTTAGCCATTTGACCATCTTTATATTTGGAGTCTTGGTCTGGCGTTTACGGAAGTACAGTAAATCTAACTGTGTTGTGTCCAACGTTCAATGGGACAAGTCAAAATACCGCTCGTCAGTATAATGTTATAGTGCCGTTTTGAATTAGCAGTACCGTCTGCAACATGCATTTTCTGCTAGATAGTAAAACCTGTTTGAATGCCGTTCTGAACTAGAAATACCGTTCGTACATTCTGCTAGATAGTAAAACTTATTTAAATGTCGTTCTAAATAAAATTGTGTTGATCTGAAATCGACTTCCGTTATGTTGTCATCCTGACGTAAACATATAGAGTGACGTTGCTAACAATATACTATCAAAATGATAGATAGGAATTCATAAAGACTGAATTTAAAAAAACACTTTGACTTTTATTAATGACAGTACGTTATGTTAAGTCTTTAGTATTGAAAAACACGTGCAGATCACTGCTAAGAACACTGTACATATAACTGCTAAGAACAATGTACAGGTCACAGCAGAGAACACTGAGCAGAACATTGCTAAGAACACTTTATAGATCACTACTAAGAACACAGTAAACATCACTAATAAACAACAGTGTACAGATCACTGCTAAAATCACTGAATAAATCACTGCTAAGAACATGGTAAAGATAATTGCTAAAAAGCACTGCACAGATCGCTGTTTAAGAACACTGTACAGATCACTGCTAAAATCACTGTACAGATCACAGGTAAAGAATACTGTACAGACTACTGATAAAGAACACTGCATAGATCCCTATTAAAGTACACTGTTAGTGTACAGATCACTGCTAAAGAACACTGTACAAATCAGTTTTAAAGAAAACTGCACAGGTCACTGCTAAAGAATACTGTACATATTACTGTAAAACAACACTGTACAAATCACTGGTAAATAACACTGAACAGATCGCTGTTAAAGCACACTGTACAGATCACTGCTAAAGAACATTGTACAGATCACTGTTAAAGAACACTGTACAGGTCACTGCTGTGGAACACTGCACATATTAATTTTGACACCCTTAAGAAAATAAGAATAAATTGCTCTTGTTATTTCGTGTTATCATACAATTAAAACATTCTTTCTATTAAATCTTGTCTGTTTTCTAATACTTTATTCTTGTTTAAAAGATCAGCTATAATTAGTCAGTATTCATTTAATCGTGTAAAGTGACGTCATAAATCTTTGACTGCTTGTAATTCAGAAACACCTTGTGACCTACGCTATGAATGAAGTTTACAATTATTCTCATATTTTTTTATTTTATAGACATTTTTGCTATCTAAATGTGTTAATAGTAAGCTGTCATATAACTTCTTCATTTATCAAACAATGTCAGTGTCCACACAATGGGGGCACAAGAACTGGTCTCCTCTCCTAACAACTTTGACTTTAGTGCAGTATACTAAATGAACCCAATGTCTACAGTTACTACAATCAACCCACTTTACAAATATCAAAGAAAAACTCTTGCGTACTTCCTGTGGTTTAAATAAATTGCACACGCTGCATAATTCAGTGTCACTCTCAAACTCATCAGAGTCAATGTCCTCAGGTGCCTCGGGTCGGATAGCTGGAGGGTCTTTGGTATGGCTGTACCAAAGTACTTTGCTTTGGTGCCGACCTGTCTGGTTTAGGTACACTGGTCTTCTTCCGAGTCTTATTACTCTCATGCTGTATGATGGTATCTATCATGGAGTCCTCAGTTATTACATTGCCACTGATGACTGAACTTAAATAGCGTCGATTGTTTTTTTGGTTGGTGGCTTCTTGGTTCTGACTGTGGCCTCTTTGGTTGTGAAGAAATAAGATGAACTTAGAGGTGTTGACTGTGTTGGTTCAACATCACTAATGTTGTGTTTGTGGTCAACGTCCTGCTGAAGTGGTTCAGATGGTTTGAAGTTTGCAGGATCTACAACATCAGGATTGAAGGGATATACGAGCGTATACCCGCTTTTCTAAATGATGCTCTTAGATTTTTAGGAGAAAAGACTTTTGTATTGTATATGCTGAGCAACCCAGTTCACAGATGTTATACCTTGTAATGCTCTTTCCACAGTTTTCACGCATAAACTTGTGACTCACTTTGTTATATGTCCTTTCAAACGGTCCGAAGCAACCAATGTCCAGGGTTGTAAAACATTTAACTCCCTATATTCTGTTATATTGTATTGTAAATCGGTTTGGGTAGTTTGAACATTAAACAAGTTTTTTTTGACGTTCTTGTGTGAAGCCTAAATGTTACAAATATCAAATTGGAATTTACCTCTTAATGATGCAGAGTATGCCAGCAGAAAAAACTGATCGTGAAAGTTGTCATTTCCTGTAATTGTACTTTCGATATATGTTCTACTGTTCGACCATATCACATTCCAAGCTATCACACTAAAACTCCAGTCATTCCTAAATAAAGAAGGTGTATCATTTCATAGCATTTTCCACACACAATTAACAAAATACCTTTTTTTATTTGATAGTTACCTTTAGCTATCTTAAATGCAAAACAACCTGTTTAAAAAGAACGTTTCGGATTACGACAGCCCTTCGTAAATTGTATCCTTTCATGTCCGTTCTTGACAATGTTTTAGTGTATTGTACAAAATCGGCCACCGAATGATTTTGTTGTATTTGCTTTAAGAGATACGACGTTATTAGTTTTCGCTCTTAACAAATCTCAGCTTACGACTGTAAGGATTTGCAGCATTTGTAAGAGACGAATGTTTGCGTACATGAATTTACAATCTGGATACTGGCCTTTATGCACCAATGGCATCAGTATTTTAACGAGCATTCCCTAGAGCCCGAGGATTAATCAACATAGCAAGAGCCATATGAAGGCACTTTATACAAGCGTAGTCTCATTCGCATCGAAGTATAGAGGCTTACGTAGTGTACACAATGTAGGCGAGTACATTTCGGGATCTGGACGATAAGAGTTATGCCTTTGAGGATTACGTTAGACGATTCTGTTAGACGAAACATTTATGATCCTAATGGCGATATCTGGGTATTCCATACTTATGCGTGGTTTGATTTTCCAAGTCACTCTCACCTTCTCCATTGCCTTGACCATGGATGTTGGGGAATAGCATTTGTACTTAGTCTTAGAGATGTGAAAAAGATAAAGGAGAAAAAATAGCCAGAACTCATCATATATGTATGTTAACAACAGACTAGAAAATAGCAATAAAATCATACTTAATTAAATACCAATTAACGTCTTCTTATGCTATAAGCAGTACAGTAAACATTACAGTGAATATTTGATCACATGAGTGTCACGTGACGATACAGAGCTGTTATTACCAGATCCTGCTAATACAAGAATTGGGCTCATAACAAACTGGGAATTTTGTCATTAGCTGAAATACATAAAATTACACCATAATGAATAAAATTTTTGATTAACTTACCGTTGTATATCTGACTTTCCACATGGTGAAATTGAAGCGAAGTATCGTTTGTTTACGGTGCAATCAAGTGTAGTATGACGTAGTGCGCAGTCGGTTATAACAAATGAGGAAGCAAAACAAAAATGGCATCGAAACTAATGAGCGCAAAAACAGATGAACGGAGGATACATGTATTGTAGACAGTAATGAAATGTTTGGTGGCATATTTCTGCATACGATAATCATAAAATTTTCTTGAAAATATTAACTTCCGCAAAAAAAGAAGAAACAAAAAACAAAACAAAAAACTTTCGTGAAATTAGGAGAACTTTTTTCGTGAAAATATTATCTGGTTATCGAGACTATATGTCAAAATAGTGCCCTGTAATGCATAAAGATAACTCAATAGTCCTCTCTACGGAATGAAAGGTGATACAAAAATCTCCGACCACCACCCTTAAGAGTTTCTTGAACTTATAGATATTTAGTTAGATCTTTAACATTCAGTTGGGTTAGTAAATCAACGTATTTTTAACTCCCTAATTATTTCTGTTTATTCCGTATCTGTAATCGTATGGAGTAGTTTGCACTATCGTGAGTTTTTTCTCTTAGAACAAGAGTTTCTTTGCATGAAAAGTTTTTAAATTTTCACGAAAACTATACGAATTTTCGCAGAAATTACCTGCTTAAGTGGATGCAGAAGTATGCCACCATAGAATTATGAAACAGTTCGTGTTTAAAGTTGTCACTTCCCGTGTTATTGCTACAAAATTTTTCGATATATGTATTCTATCTTGGTTCGCACCATATCACATTCCATAGCTTTATGTACACACAAAACAGACCAGTCATTCAATATTAGCGGGTCGTATTCATTTCATACATTTTATGACGTCACACAACAACTAACAAAACACCATTATTTATATATGAATAAAGTTCCTATTTAAGCTATCTTAATATTGCAAAACAACGCTAGTCTTTTTAAATAAGAACGTTTCATTTATATTTTTCCGCTTCTACTTTTCACTTACACCAAGTCCGTTTCCTTGACAAAAATGTTTTAGGTGTAAAATATGTATCCAACAAACACACTCGGTCCAAACCGAATGGATTATTATTTGTTTTTGTTTAAGTGAAGAATTCTGTACTTCTAATTAAAAGTTTTCGATCCGTTAACAAAATCGATCAGTTACGACTGTATGCGATTTGAGCATATTTTACAGAAAGACGACGTGTTTGCGTACAGCTACATTTACAATCTGAAATACCTCGGCCTTTATGCTACGCAATAGGCCTCGTTATTTTAACGGAGGATTCCGGAGATGGCCGAGGATTCCCAATTGCAACATTTAAGACCGAAGAATGCCGAATTTTATAAAGGCACATTCTATACATAGGCGTGACGTCACTCATTCCGTCAGTGCGACAGTATAGAAGGACTACCGTAGTGTACACAATGATAAAGGCGAGTTTCATTTCGGGTATTCTTTAGGACGATACAGAGTTCATGCTCTCCGTGAGGAATCTATCGTTTAGGACGATATCCTTTAGGAATGAAAACATTTTACCCTAGTATCCTTTAGGACGATATCTTCAGGAAGAGAAATAGTTCGCACCACCTTATGCGATGACGTTTGATTTTAATATTTACGACAGAGAAATATTTTAATGATATTCTTTCGAAACTTCCTGTTTAACCACGTGTATAAGATAGGATTTGTTACAGTGTTGATGAGGTGGGTCATTCGCCCAAACATCATGAAATTCACCACTCCACCATTTTGTTTCATTCCAGGAATAGTAGACAATAAAAAGCTTGTCCACGGAGGTATCCATGTCACAATGAATATCGTACAAACAAGAAATGCAATCTGTGTTGTCCTTATGGTGGCAAGTTGACCTTTATTGACCTCCCGGTCTTGGGCTGCGCTGGCAGTTGAACCATTTTCATTGTTAAGAGAACTTCTTTGCACAGAAGTTGTGTCTGGTGCACTGAGAACTTGAATTTCGTTAGATATGATTGGCAGAGCACGGTCCTCCTGTGATAGTGCAGACTGGGCAGGTCCCGGTGAGGATACACAAGAGACTGGACTTGCATGTATGGTTTTCTTTGATGCATCTTCAATAATGAAATTATTGACTTGTAGGCCTACATCGTTCTCAAAGACTTTGTTATGACGTTGAACATTAGATACAGCTAATTCGGTACCACTGAAAATTTCGTCTGGACAAGACTTGCTTCCAGAACAAGGCGCTACTTTGTTTTGTTTTCGTACCCCAAAAGACTTGGTTCGGCGAGAGATCAATTGGTTGTGCCTGTCGATATTTTGTGCCCTCCCTTTGACTTTCCATGTCACGTGCGCGTATGAAAACACAACTACTGCCACAGCAAACATGAATGTCAGAAACACAAACAAATAGTACGCGAACAAGCCATATCCCATACTAACTGCCTGACAGAGCCTTTCTTTGTTTTCAAACATAACAAAGCTCGGAAGTGACAATAATGTTGTCAGGACACTTATCGAAAGACAGATGTTCCTTGCCCTCGTTTTTGGATATGACGTCATCGGCTTGCAAACTTTAAAATATCTGTCCAGTGCTAATCCACATATCAGAAACGCCGACGACAAAACCAGAGATTGACTTATAAACATATGTAGAACACATACTATATTGTTTCCAAAATATTTCCAAGCTCCGTTTGTAAACGTTACATAAACTGGCACATTTACAAATGACATAATGAAATCGCACGTGGTAATTGAAAGTATGAACCAGTCTGTTGTAGTGTTTGGTGGGAGTTTGCCGAACACGACAAGTACGACCAAGTTCCCCGAGACTCCAAGAATTATCATCAGATACAGGTAAATGTTATACACCTGGATAAGTGTTGGATTAATTTCCAAAGAAAATGTCTGGTTGTCATGTTGTCCAACCTGTACCGAGCAATTCGAAAAACAATCCATTGAGACTATTTACCTGGAACGAAACAAAAGAGATTTTTCTTTTTGAATTTCAATTTCAATAAATATAATCAGAATCCATGTTTATTTGTCTTCTTAAAATGGACACATAGAATGCAACCAAATAATAACAAACTTGAGTCTGTTAGTGAGTAATACTAAACTGGGTAACACCCCTCGCGCTCACTAGCACTGGCTCACCCCTCGCATTCCCAAGCGCCGGCTCACACCTCACACACCCCAGTGTCGGCTCAAATAGAATTCTATTATACAGATAATTTAAATGGACTCCACGATGCAAAAGGACCAAAACACTCTTAAGTACGTAAGGTAAAGGTAAATGTAAAATTTATTTACCGTCGCTTTGTGAAACAATTAACATAAGCTCTGTAGAGCTTTTGAGCGACCCTATTTTAAGAACAATTAAATCCAATTATACCCCCAGCAATTTTCTGGTACCCATTTACAGTTGGGTCGTCTGAGGCATTCGTGATAAAGTGCCTTGCTTAAGGACAAACCGCCATGGGAGTAGCCAGGATTCGAATCAGGGGCCTTCGCCTCCGTAAGAAAGCGTCTTAGCCCTCCCGACCAATGCGTCCACTATGTATATATAGAGACTTAACGCCCACACTTAAAGACTGTTGTTTAGATAGTAGATCAAATCTGAAAGTGTGTTTAGATTAATGTAGCCAAACAAATATAAATTTGAATAATAATTAGTTTGCAGAGGATTGACTTACACTTATATTTCCAAGAGTTTACAGGGGCAACACCATAACATACCTTCCCAACCTAACCAGAGCAGCATCACATCAAATCTCCCCTTTTTAAACATTGACTTATTGTTTTATATCTCTAACCTAACGAAAGCAACACCATACCAGGGTAATGTCATAAATCATTATGATCATGAATCAAATTAGTGAGATCATTTTCTTAGTATTCTAATATGCTTGCCTCTATTAAAACACGCTTAAGCTAGAATGACGTCACGTTAACGTGCGGTGGTGTCAATTTTTTGCTCATTTTTGCTGCGACCAAGAGAGAGCGCTACTACATTTTATCTAATGTTTAAGATTAAAGGCATATTAGTATCGAAATATAATTTATACCCAAACCGTGTTTTAACATTTTTACATACTCGGGCGGTAATACGTTGTACAAATAATGAAATTATTACGCCAAACGTATAACCGCCCATCGTACATATGTAGCGTTAAAGCACTCTTTTGCTATCAATAATTTCTTAATTTGCCGACATAAATGGAGCAACATGACGTCAGATCGATATCTTATATAGCAAAATTCTTATATTTCTATTAAGGAATCATGTACGAGCGTTTTTTCTTATCCGCCATTTTGAAAAATGTTTCTTCGAATATTGCTTTCTAACAAAAGTTTTGCCAAAAATTAATGCTAAATAATTAAAATATGGCTAAAAATGTACCATTTACCCAAATATATTATGCTTTTGCGAAAAAATAGTTTTCACCCTTATTTTTGGCTGGCATTTGCCTAAAATTAACGTAAGATTTACAATGGGGTAGGGGTAGGTAATTTCAAATATCTATTAAAGTAGATCAGGTTTGGTTTTGATATTTTTCTGACTGATACATATAATGTTAAGCTATAAATAAAATACAAGTTTTTTAAGATAGCACTTTATATTATCTAGAAAATATAAATTAAAACAAAAAGAACAAAACAATATCAAAATTCACCACTTTTTAGCATTTTTTTCTTAATAAATTTCTTAGATGCACGGTGACCCCAACTTTTTTTCTTTCCATTTTGAAGCATTTTTGTGTGTCTTTAATGCTGCAAAATATTTTGAAAATCTTAACGTCAGAATTTTTTTGTAGATCTAAATACGTTTTTTCCATTGAAAATAATGTGGGTGGGGTAATTATGTCAACATGTAAAAATTAAAGAGATTTGTCAGTGACATTTATGCTTATATAATACTGACATCACCATATATTCATATTAACCTGTAAGACCTGAAATCCCTATAAGATTAAGTACGATATTATATTTTTTATATAGTACCACCATTTTTTTAATTTTACAAAATTTCAGAAATGCGTAAGCAGTGGATGAAGAAAATGCCCTATAAAATTAAAACGAGTTCGGTGACTTATGTTATTTCTGCTCTTGTTTGTCTTAGAAACTAATGTTCTTCAAGATCACAGGATATGAAAAAGTTCTTAACGTTAGAAAAAATTCGCTTGTACATCCTTAAGTGAGGAATCGGTTATATTAAAAGACCATCCTATTTTCAGATACTGTAAGTTGTTATCTCAGAGTCCATTAACAAATATATTGAATATTAAAACCTGTCAGAAGTGAATTGCGCTGTTCTTTAACTCTGTTCTTGAGTTTCATGAAGTGATGACCTTTTTTCAAATTTTTAATGGTTGGTAAAGTTTTCTTTTTTTATTATTTATGTAAGATGATAAAACAAAATCTTTGATATTTTTGTACTTGTTTTTATCAATTCATTCATTCAACTTTTTACAATACTTTCGAATAATCCAGCGCTGTTGTTTAACACGAATGGGGCAATACTACGTCACAGCGGTGTAAATGATGCATTATCAAAAGAAAATGTAAATAAATCCAATGAGCGTAGAATGTTACGAGCACGCAGGTAATCATAGGTTATTTCAAACATATTCGTTTAAAGTATGTATTTAAAGCGATTTTGGCCGCATATGACTACCACATCACCTTGGTACACTTTACAAAGAAATAGTAAATATATGTGGTTGGCAAAAATGTGTTTTTGTACGTCTGTTAAGGTTTAAAGTTCAATCATCTTTTTAACCAAAGGCAAGCTAAAGATTTTAAAAAAGTCACAAACTTATTTTCTTATTATTTCATAACAGGTTCAAAATTAATGGGAATTCATAGACATGCCTACTTTAAATCAACAACACTCAAGGAGGCAGAACAACTGCCAAATACTGGGACCGCTAATAAAATCAAAATGATCTTTTATTCTATCACGACCAGTAAACAACCTACATACATGTAGAGCAAAATCCATCTCTGGTTATTCTGCAATAACCCACGCGCGTGCAATGACGTCATCCGGTATAGGTGCGTAGCACGGTCGTAAAAAATAGTTACCATTTTTTCCAACGCTGTTGATACTAAGTATGTCGTGTTAGAATCGAAATAACAAGTTCCCAAGTGTGAATTTTGGTAGAATAACCATTGTTTTTCGTTCTTATGCGAAACAATTTATCACCTACGGCCTTCGTGATAAATTCTTAGGCATAAGAACTCAAACACGGGTTATTCTACGATAAACCACACTTTCACGGATATTTTTGTTGTTTTAACCTTTCGAAAAAAAAAATGAAAATTCACTACGCTTATGGCAAGCCGATTGTCCAATAATTACGTGAACCCTGGTTCACGGTCGAAAAACTAGGATTAACGGTCGATAAACTAGGTTTTTCGAACGTAAAACTAGGGTTTTCAAATACTAACCTATATTTTCGAGCGAAAACATAAGATACCGGGCGTGAACCATAGTTTACGCACGTGAACCCAGGTTTACGTTCGGTAAACTAGGTTTCTCGATTCAACTATGAATTTCGGTCGTTATCCTATGTTTACGACCGTAAACTTAAGTTTACGAACGTGAACCTACGTTTAAGAGCGTGAACTATGGTTTACGACGTTATCCTATGTTTTCGCTCGAAAAAATAGGTTAGTATTTGAAAAACTTGGTTTTACGTTTGAAAAACCTAGTTTATCGAACGTAAACCTAAGTTCACGCTCGTAAAACCCATGTTCACGTTCGTAAACATAGGTTCCCGCTCAAAAATATAGGTCCAGGTCCGTAAACTATGGTTCACGGCCGTAAACATAGGTTCACGTCCGTAAACATAGGTTCATGGCGTAAACCCATGTTCACGCCCGAAATTCATTGTTGATTCTATAATCCTAATAAATTGACCGTAAACCATGGTTTACGTTTGATAAACTAGGTTTCTCGATTGAACTATGAGTTTCGGTCGTTATCCTATGTTTACGATCGTTATCCTATGTTTACGCTCGTAAACCCCGGTTCACGCTCGTAAACCATAGTTTACGAACGTGAACCTATGTTTACGACCGTGAACTGGGGTTTACAATCGTGAACCTACATTTACGAGCGTGAACTATGGTTCACGGCGTTATCCTATGTTTTCGCTCGAAAATATAGGTTAGTATTCGAAAAACCTAGTTTTACGTTCGAAAACCTAGTTTATCGATCGTTAATCCTAGTTTTTCGACCGTAAAATAGGGTTCACGTAATTATTGACAAACTGGCTTCCATATATTACAAATCGATAACAACGTTTTACGAAGGTAATCTTAGTTCATGGCCGAAACTAGGTTCACGCTCGTAAATGTTTTCACGACCGAAACATAGGTTCAACGCTGAAATGATAGTTGATTTCATAATCCTAGTATATCAATCGTAAACCATGGTTTACGTTCGATAAACTAGGTTTCTCGATTGAACTATGAATTATGTCGTTATCCTATGTTTACGACCGTAAACTTGGTTTACACGGACACGTAGGTAACTAGGTTTACGACGTTACCATGTCGAAAAATAGTGTTACAACTGGTTACGTAAACCTATGTTTTCGAACGAAACCTATTCAAGTCGTTAAAACCAATTAGTTCGTAAACATGGTTTACGTTGTAAAACTAGTTTCATCCGTAAACATGGTTCACGGTCGTAAACTATAGTTCAGTCCGTAACCATAGGTTACTGTCGTAAACCATGGTTCACGCTCGAAATCATAGTGTATTCATGCGTAAACTATGGTTTACGTCGTAAACTAGGTTTACGATTGAACTATACGTCGTACAGTTACGACTGTGCCGTAAACCCAGTTCACGCGCCTAGTTTACAACGTGATATTTACGTAATCTTCATGAAACCATGTTACGATGAACTAGGTTCCGTTACTATGTTTTCGTCGAAATATACGTAGTATCGAACCTTTTATCGAGTCATGTAACCTAGTTTTTCACCGTTGAAAACTAGTTACGTATTATTGACAATTGCTTCCTATACGCTGCGACCGTTATGGCAAACTTAATTATACTTGACAATGTCAATAAATGATCTATAACCTACACATACTGACACTAAATATGAAAATGGCGCGAATTAAGTAGTAGTTGAATAACGGAAGAATCAAGTTGTTCTCAGCATTCTCGTGGGGGTGGGGGTGGGTGAGGGTTGTTTTTCTTTCTTTTACTTTTTTGGTTATTTGTTGTTTGTTTGTTTGTTTTTGTTATTTGTTGTTGTGTAAAGCTAGTTTCCTTAATCTTATTGCAATTTGTTGAAATCACTGCACAGATCTGTGCTTGACGTTCAGATACCTTTTTAATAATGAAATAACATACAATAAGGACACTACTACTATCATTTCGACTATCATTTTTTATTGATTTTGCTGTGTATACGTTTGATTTGAATCAAAAATGAATCCAATTTATTTTTTAATTTTTATCCACCAATAGATCTAACTGTTCAAAACGCGGCCTCAATAGCCGGACGGTATATGCCGCTGACTTCAAAGAAACAGTTGCCTTTCACCTACGTGGGTTCGAAACTGTAAGGAAACTATCAAGCTGGCTTATACACCGTGTCCAACGTATACGTCGCATTTACGGCGAGTACGCTACATACATGGTATATTGTACGTTCCATTACCGGCATTTCCTGTTGATTTTGTCAACATCCTATATGGTGAGGTAAGAAAAACTACTCATTTTCATCGAAGTTCAACGTGTTCAAAAAAGATATATATTCAGTACGAGCTGCAGATCATTCAAGCTTCTCATGGTAATGTGACTTTGGTCAGTAATTCTCTAGTTTCTTCAAACATTCGAGTAAACTGACGTATGAAGTCGGTTTCGAACTCGGACGTTCACTTTAAGGTTCATTTTCTGTCTCTTAAAATCAGTCTGTTGATTTTTCATCGGTTTAACGCCAGAATAGTATAACAAGTTACAAATAAAAATCTATATCATGACGTAAATTCATGTTTTAGGGGAGCATTATGTCAAAATTAGCGATGCACGCCCCATAAAACGGCGCGTCTACAGAAGTACGCCACATAAAAAGGCCGTTATATATATAGCAACTGATTACGTATGTCTTCACTCGCATCTATTCTTTCATTTTATTTACACTTTTTAACAATTATAAACGGTTTTGGAATTACATAATGTAATAACAGTAATATCAATTATTCGAAAGATAAAATAAACATGCTTGTTTTGTATAAACAGTCCGGTATTAATTGCCCGTTAAAGTTTTTACTTGGGAATCATGAATATTCCATGTATTTTCGTAAATTAATCTTCGGTGTCTGAACCTAAAACGAATTAAAAACTGAAAATGTATTTCACAAGTAACATAATGTCGTATTTTCAAGTAGAGAGTGGACAAAACGAATACTGCTAGTGTGCACATGGCCTGTAACTTCACAATCTGCCCCACGTCTGGGGTAGGTTGTGACAGTATGCAGGGTATACTGTGCGGGGTACACCCTTACTTTACAGTATGGTATAGCATTATAAAAGTACATGGCATTTAACCTTTTCGTATTTCTGAGTTCACATAGCTCAAAATGCTGAATTTCATAATATATCTTATGTCGATATATCTACATGATAACGAGCTGTCAGAACACCAATGTGTCATAAATTACTTATAGCGGTCAAAATCGGTATTTCAAACACAGTTTCGTTGTCCTTTTGTTTACAATGCTTGTACTTTCCAAGAAGAGTATTTGAAAAAATGGCGCGTTTAAAATATTTGCAAATGACATCTAGGCTCTTCAATAAATATTATAAGTCACGTGTGGCACAACCAACCCGTGGCACATTCAACAGCGTTCTCCCCTACTTATCTGATCAAACTAATAATCATTGGAAGCCGCCAGCAATCATAATTTTACGTTTTATAGGGAGAACATTGCTAATTTTGGCATAAAGCTCCCTTTAAACGTGAATTAACGCCATGATATATATTTCAAATTGTAGCCTGTGATACTATTCTCGCGTTAAACGATGGAAAGTCAACAGAATGATTTTAAGAGACAGAAAATGAACATGAAAGTGAACGTCCGAGTTCAAAACCGGCTTCACACGTCAGTTTACTCGAATGTTTGAAGAAACTAGAGAATTACTGACAAAAACCACATTACCATGGGGAGCTTGAATGATCTGCAGCTCGTACTGAATATATTCGTTCTCTGAACACGTTGAACTTTAATGAAAATAAGTAGTTTCTCTTACCTCACTATACGGGATGTTGCCAAAATCAACAGGAAATGTCGGTAATGGAGCGTACAATATACCATGTATGCAGCGTACCCACCGTGAATGCGATGTATACGTTGGACACGGTGTAGCTGTGCATAAAGAAAAAAGTGCTAGGACTGATCTTAATGTGACTGGATGGGGTTTCATGTCAAGTGTCTACGGCGTGACTGGCAGCACTATAAAGTTGGGTAGTGTGCTTACTGCTACAAGGAGACACCGTCGTTTATATGACTGAAAGGTTGTTGTTAAACCCGAAGCACACGCATACACAAACACATAGCAATACTGTTTATATAGAATCTATAAATGCAATATTAGACATTTTAAAACGACCCGATTTATTTCCCAGTCTGAAACGGACACGTGGCTTGCAGTTTGTACGTTATAATTATTGCGTCATAGAGTCAAACGTCACAGCATCGCGCTGTAAAAGAAACTAACAGGCAAAATTTAATACTTGGTGAATATCTTCAAAGACTTGATAAAGTCTTAGAAACGAAGTTATATATCTCATTTAGAGATTTGCTCATGAATGAAATAATTGTTTGTTTTTTAGACTTTGGCAGCGCCTTTATGAAATTATTCCCTCGTATTAGAATTTAAATTAAAAACAGATAGATTTACAAAAACATTAGAATAAAAGCTCATAGGAAACGACGAATGGAACGTTTCCTAACTTACAGTAAATACAATGTTTACATTTATAGCTCTACACAAAGTAGAAAAAAATAATCACAACAGTGAACGATTTATAACTGAATAGTAACAGTATTACGTGACTGAAAGTGGCTTAATATTATTTATAAAAATCAACATTTTTAAATAACATTTTAGGGCAAATAGCAAATGTTTGTGAAATAGTTTAGATGTTAAAAAGGGTGTGTGTGTTGTTTTTCTTTTCATATGATAGTACACTGGGCAACATGCAATTTTATACTTCATCCTTAAAAATAAATAGAGGATATTTGTTTGTTTGCAGTGAGATATCGAAATATATCATCACCGATAAGGGAGACAATTGAATATTTTCACGAAGGCGGAGCCTGAGTGAAAATATCAGAATTGTCTCCCTTATCGGTGATGATATATTTCGATATCTCACTGCAAACAAACAAATTTTCTTTTTATTTTATGCTAGTTTGTGAAGATCAACGAATTTTCTGTTTATTACGTGCATAAATGTTCATATAAATCCAATATTTCATGACGAAATTCGGATTTATTTAAGCTACCGTGTTACATATGATACAACCGCTAAATTACCATGGACACTTAGGCACATTAACATCGAATATTGGTGATTAGGTTCATTAAATCAACACGACGCCATTTTGTTTTTAAAAACAAAAACTGCATTTAAATATTTTGTGTAAAAATACACAGTCCGCGGCTAACAGAGACATTGACAAATGCCGGTAGTTAAGTAGAAGCATATTTAAAACTTTTCGGGTCAATCCGTCAGTTCGTTGAATAACCGGAAGCTTGCTTTGTTTACCAAAAACACACGCTGAAGGTCAGATTAAAAAAACAACACTAAAAATCTAAACAACTGTGGAATATGCGTAAGTCCTTGGAAAATCAAGCTGCAGAATTAAATATCATCATGGATTCAATAGAAATAGCTAGGAAATATTGATCTACTGTAGGAGCTGCATAGCATAACAAAATGGATGGAAGTTGGAACACAACTGGCTGGGCTTGGAGTAAAGTACTTCGACGAAAATGCTGGCATATTACGTAAGGTTGAGTTGATGTCTTGTCAGTTAATTATTTAAGACAACAACAACTAAATGTGCTGTCGCCAGTATTACTAACGATAGTGACCACTAAAAGTAGTAGGAAAACACATATACTAGTTACCAATGAAATGGCAAGGATATTCGCACTGTAGTCGAAACAGCGATAGACATTATGTTGGACTTATTCAAATAATTAAAGCAGTCGATTTTATAGATATAATAGACTATATTTCAGAATATTTATTGTTGAGTAAATTTGTTATAATCGTAATTTTCCAAACGATTTAAAATTTATTCAATGAGATCATTCATATATTAATAAAAGATGATTGAGTATATCGAATTATGTCACTACGCTCTTTTCTTTTCACTATATAACATGTAATACCAAAGGATATTAGATGTCTTTATAATCACTAATTTTAAAAGCAAAGAGTATTATAGAATATATTCAAGAGATAATTTATTGGAAAAAAAGAATTCTGCACTGTGATGTCGATACGATTTATATCTCACTGTATTTTCAAGTATTTACAATATCTATATAAAAAGGATATATTACATATGTTTCATTTATGAATGTTTATTACACTGCGACGTCAAAATTGTGATATAAAATGTTCGTCATTTCTATAAGTATGAATAGTTTTCGAATTATATCAAGACTTTATTAAAACAGTGTAATTTAACAGAAAAAACCCACAAAATGTAAAACGCACCAAACGTGCAAGCTTTCTGCGTTACACATGATGAAGATCGGTCAGAGTAGGATATGTTTTATCTAACGTACTTAGCGGAACGGTAAATTTCGTGTTCATACGAAATGAACGTCATAATTTTCAATGAAAAAGGATAGTGCGAATGTAAATATTGACATTTGGCGGTGTCGCGTAGAGCTATACACTCATAGACATCTATCATCGGTCACCGATAATTTTAATATATTTCTTTAAGAATACACTCAAAATAAAACAATAATATACTAGTATACCACCAATTTATTCAATATCTTAACAATATGGCCAATTTCATTTCGTTGGAACATTTGAGATTTGGTAACAACAACAGTTTGAATAACAACACCCACACTTTCCAAAGTCACACTTTCAATCAATACCTCGTATGTCCGC
This sequence comes from Mercenaria mercenaria, assembly GCF_021730395.1. NCBI lineage: Eukaryota > Metazoa > Mollusca > Bivalvia > Venerida > Veneridae > Mercenaria > Mercenaria mercenaria. The sequence goes on along the minus strand of NC_069362.1, from coordinate 12,951,275 downwards.
TGTTTGCATTGATAACTGCCTTAAAAAAGACTACGCATCGAAATGATATATCTCTAAATGACACCTTGTGCGATATTCTGTCACTTGTTAACGGCGTCATTTTCAAGATCATGTAGATTCAATTGCTGTCGCAAATGTTGAATTCTTCTTTTGAGCAACTCCTTAATGATATTAATTTGACAAAGAGAAAGTGTTACTTTGGAAAGTGTGGGGGTTGTTATTCAAACTGTTGTTGTTATTAAATCTCAAATGTTCTAATGAAATGAAACTGGCCGTATTGTTATGATACTGAATGAATTGACTGGATACTTTATTGTTTAATTTTCAGCGTATTCTGAAAGAAATGTATGAAAATCATAGGTGACCGATTATAAATGTCTGTGAGTGTATACGGTCGTTACGTGGTTTATCCAAACACGTGATGTCATTTTCTATTATTTAATGGAACCTGGTTGTGATCCAAGGTTTGGTACAAAGATAAATTGATAAACAAATTTGCAACAGTATTTCTCATAAATATCTTTATATTTTTCAAAAAACGCGATTTCAAGTTATTTACATAATAAGAAAATACTGTTGATAGTTTAAAAGTAACAACTGAATAACGGTTTCAAGCGAAAAGGCTAGGTAAAAAAAAGAAAGAAAAAAAAGACATCCCCAGCTTTTATTATATTTGACTGGCATATCCTAGGCCAGCATTTTTTAATTTTCTGGTTTACGGGAGCGCCGACCCTATTTTTTGACAAAACAAAATAAAAATAAAAGTCATTTTCAGTACTTTTATTTTCATTTTACCCGCCGACCGTCCATAATTGCTGCTGCCAAAAGTAAAAGTTTAACTGTAAGGTAGAGGCTTTTTATCAAGATCAGCAGACGCATGAAAAATGGCGGCCTGCATGAATGTAAATTGTGTGAAATTAAATAGGAAAAATATACAAGTTAACAGACAATAATCTTTGGAATAAGTTGGCAGAGATAACAAGTATTGTAAACAAACCGGATCTGAGTAGAAATTACAGCACCTAAAGCTCAACATTAGGAATAATCACGTACGAAAAACGACCTTTACTATCAACGCTGTCCAGATGTTGAAAAATCTGGCGTATCACATGTACGAGATTTGTTGTCTGTATATTATAATTGGACAACGATCAAATTAATGTGGGACTGTCCAAAAAATACCACAATTGATAAAAAGGAAAGAAACCAAAAAAATGGAAAAATGGAAGAGCAAAACTGAGTATCAACTTGCTAAACATGTATTTTTTACTTTGAAGTCTTGAGGGTTAGAGAAGAAAAAATAACTAATACCACAATTTTCAGTAGTTCTGTTCAAAACAAAGTGCAATTTCAATGTAAAATGACACATGTCCCTGTAAATGCATGACAATGATACATGTGATAAAAAATTCAAACTAGTCAAAATAATTGGACAGTCAGATTAATGGTTGTTTAATAGTTGTGACGGGCAATCTAATCCGAGTGGAGGTAGGTATTGCCCATACGAAAAGATTATCTCAATATTTCCTAAGATCGCGTCAAATTAGTTTGACTAAAGTTCTAGCCAGGTACTGTAACTCTAAAGATAATTACCAAAAATGAAACTCCCAGCATTATTCTCATGCTCACTTGAAGTATACCGATAAAATCTGTAAGAAGACCCTTTGAAAGTATGTTTGGGACAAACATTCAGACACTATATGCCACATGTGCCTTTGACACTGAGGAACACATAATGATATTTCTAGTAATAAATGTTTTTTTTTCAGACTCATTACTTACTAAGTGAGTAAGTCCAAGTCCCATCTCAGTGAAGAGTCTTATAAATCTCCAATACTGTTGTTTGAACATCAGCCGATAAAGTTGTTATTTTGTACACATTTTAGCTGAACCAAAATTAGATTGTTTCGGCTTGTCGTACAATATAGGTGACACTGACAGTCGGCAAAATATAAAACAATATATAAGCCACTGAAACTTAACCAAAGCCATTTAATTTTAAAGCCAGTGTGTATAATATTTATCAATTCGTAATTTTTGCTTTCTGTTACGACAATGCCTATCTTTAAGGCATTGCATCTCCGACCAATTAATATGCATGTATGCAGGATGCAGACCTAAAGTAGTCATTGCATATCCCCATTTTAATAGCAGTTTTTATTCATGTTTATATAATAAACCTTATTCAATGTTCTCTTGATCTCTATATTTTATTATGAAAATTGTTTCCACATGTCTATTTTTACTACAAAATAGATACATACAAAAACACAAGTAATACATATCCTTGGTGCCTTTGAATGTCATTATTCATACAAGCTACACATAAAGAAAACAACAGTATACTGAGATGATGAGATATAAACCAGTTCAGAATAGTTCATTTGTGAGTGTGTATGCAATTTAAGCTTGCAAGCTTTTGTTTTCTGTGGTGTACAAAAAAAAATATTGTATCCTTTTGGACGTTTTATTTTTATTTATTTGGTCGACTGCTCAAAACTGGGCTTTTTATTTTTATTTGTCCTCCCACCCCCTAGGCCCAAATTTTTTGAAAAATCTCCCGTAAACCAGAAAATAAAAAATGTTGGCCCTAGTAGGTTGTCCCCCTTGAAAATTATCCGATAATCAATATTGGTTTACCTAGTGATGTCACTTTGAGAAATAGATTAGAAGCTATACAGGAAATTTATTTTCAATGATTAATTTCAAATATAAATTTAGGTTTGTGAATATTTTAACACATATGGCAGTATACATTAATTCCTTTCATTCATGTGAAAATATTTATCTAACTGAACACTTCTCGCTCCAATTTCGTTTAAAAGTATACCATCGCTTTATTGAATATAGTGAAAATCACTAAACTTTTCAATTTCATTTCTTTAGCAAATAACTATATTTTCCAAAACAGGACAACTTATAACACATTGAAGGGTTTGACTTTATAAACAATATGACAATGGTATAGTGTTTATTCTAACATGATCCGATTTTGTTCTATTAACAAAGAACAGAAAAGTGAATTTATACAACATCACTGTCTGACGACAATTTTACTCATGGCCAAACAACATAGCGGCGCGCTGAAAAGAAACGATTGAAACGGCAAATTTTTATGATTCGTAAGGGTTACTTAAAATCCTAGAACGTGTTAGAACGAAAAATATATTTATTTAGTGATTGTCTTGAAAATCATTGTTTATCGTTCAGATGCGTATACATTTAATATCACTCGTGCTGCGCCCTCTGATATAATTCCTTCGCATTGTATCCAAACAATGATTATTCAACGACAAATCACTGAAATATATTATTCTACGTATAGGGTAAAACCTCTTCTATCCATTTAACGTCAAGTGTTCAAAAATTAAAACTGTTGGATTTTCTTAGTTTTAATGTTACTTAAACGGTGAAATTTACGGAACTCTATACCACAAATGACCTACGATTCAATATAATTTTGGAATAATAACGTTCAATTGTCCTCATTAGACAAATAGAAAAAAAGAATAAAGAACAAATAGAACAGAGATTGATTATTCACCAAGTGGATTGATATGTGTCGTATGAAACAATACGAATCAAATAAATTCATATTTGCGACTGAAAGCTAAAATCTTTTGAATATAAAACATTCGCGACAGGAGAAAAACTACGTGAAAATAATTTCTATGAATAATGTTTTCAATTATCCTCATTGAAAGCTGGCGAGGAGACATGAAAGACATTTACTAAACAAAAGACACAGCATGTTTCCACGCTGGTCCAAACATAGTGAATATAAAAGCGCATAATCTGTCTATTTTAAGAATGAATCCAAGCTTCTAAACAAACAAAACAAAACATAAAACAACAACAACAACAACAAAAAACCAAAACATTTATGTAGCATCTTTAATGAGTTTGCACGGTAGGATATTCTTTAGTCGACCTACATTTTTGTCAACGGTTTTGTTCGTAAAATCAAAATAGGCCACTTTCAGCTAAGACTTTAGTTTGCACGATAAATTACTCATATTGCATTGTATAGTATGTACAAACACATATCTGAATGGCATATTTGATTTATGTATATCATTGATTTTACAAGTAACTTAGACACTATAAATAAGTAGACAGGGTGAGGGTGAATCAGAGCTTTTTACTTTTTAAAAAAGTGAGTTCGGATCTCAGTGATACATATACACCAATGCTGATAAGAAAATTTAGAAACTTGATTCATAATAAAATAATAAAAATTCTTTCCTTGATTTCTATGGAAAACCTAGGATCAAGGCCAGTTAATAAAACATGTGTGTGCGTGTTTTAGTAACATGTATGTTTTTAGCTCTCAGGTGAGTTTTTGTGATCGCTAGATGTCCGGCGTCTGCCTGTCGTCTGTCTGTCTGTCTGTCGTCTTTCAACATTTAGCTTGTGTATGCAATAAAAGCTGTATTTTTCAACTGATCTTCATGGAATTTGGTCAGAATGATTGCCTTGATGAAATCTAGGCCAAGTTCTAAAATAGAATATCTGGGATGAAAAACTAGGTCACTAGGTCAGATCAAAGAAAAACCTTGTGTATGCAATAGAGGCTGTATTTTTCAAATAGACTTCATGAATTTTGGTCAAAATAATAATCTTGATGAAATCTAGGCCAAAATCGCAAATGGGTCATCTGGAATAAAAAAACTAGGTCACTAGGTCAAATCAAAGAAAAACCTTGTGTATGCGATAGAGGCTGTATTTTTCAATTAATCTTCATGAATTTTAGTCAGAATAATTATCTTGATAAAATCTATGCTGAGTTTGAAAATGGGTCATATAGGGTCAAAAACTAGGTCACTAGGTTAAATCAAAGAAAAACCCTGTGTATGTGATAGAGGCTGTTTTCTTCAATTGATCTTCATGAAATTTTGTCGGAATGACTGCATAGATGAAATCTAGGTCGAGTTTGAATATGGGTCATCTGAGGTCAAAAACTAGGTCAAATTATAGAAAAATCTTGTGTATGCGATTGAGACTGTGTTTTTCAACTGCTTTTCATGAAATTTGGTCAGAATGATTATCTTGATGAAATCTAGATTGAGTTTGAATATTGGTTATCTGGAGTCAAAAAGCAGGTCACCAGGTCAAATCAAAGAAAAACCTTGTGTATGCAATAGAGGCTGTAGTTTTCAATTGATTTTCATAGGTCACTAGGTCATATCTAAGAAAATACTTGTTTAAACTCGAGACCACATTTTTAGTGAAATCTTAATGAAAATTGACCAAAATATTTGTTTCCATGAAATCACTAGGTTAAACAGGTTTATACTGTTATAGTGTGTTTCTCAGGTGAGAGACCTAGGGCCATCTTGGCCCTCCTGTTTTTAAGTTTGTTAAATTGCTCGGGTTTTTTGCCATTGCCTGTCAAATACAGTGATTGCATAGTTTATTATATTATTTTATCATGTTTTAAAAAGTAAACTTCTAGGCATGAAAGTTAAACAAAAGTACCGTTATATGGACAAGAACAATCAAACAAAATGGGAATACATGTATCTTCACACAAGTTTCGTTTTTCTCGAGGAAAGCTATTATACATGCTTTTGTGGGAAAGCTCGTTTATGACATAATTCTCGGATTTCAATGTTTAGCGGGATTCAAAGTTTCAAAAGAAAAGAAAAGAAACTTATCTAAATGTTTTCATTTTCTGTTACATGACAACACGAATTTCGCTATATCATAAGCTAACATAATGTTTTTAACAGAAATGTTTTATATCTTTAAAAGAATAATATTTCTATATGAATCAATAAAACATGATTTATATCAGAAACTGGCAGCATGTTTTGTTGCTTTCTATGGAGTAACATGCGAGCTTAATTGCCGTGTATTATTACCTAAAGCAAAATTTTAGATCAATGCAAAATCCATGACAAAGAACTATTGACTTTGGTTATGATTGACATGACTTTAGTTAATGTAAGGGAGACAATCCAATCTGAGGGGAATTGCTTTAACACAGTCAATAATTAAGGGAGAGAATTCTTGCAAATTCTCGTTAAAAACTGACCATGTAAGAGAAGAGAGAGAGAGAGAGAGAGAGAGAGAGAGATAAGAAAACGCGTTTTAAATTAAAAAAAAATCGGTTATTTAATATGGTGGCTGATTACTGCCATTTCGAGTTGGCGTGTTGGCGGGGCGAAATTACGACGACGCAAAAAAAAAAAAATGAAAACACGACATATGTTACACGAAAACATGATGTTTAGAAGGCGCCGACACGACATATTTACTTGCTGAGTTTTCATGTTGGCGGGTATGAATATGTCGTGTTTGCGCCCTGACTTTTTCGTGCTGTCGTGTTTTCGCCCAGCCCAAATAAAAGCACGAAAACACCCGGTATTTTGTCAGTTGACAATACAGTTTTATAGTGATACAGACACTTTAATCAAAGTGAAAAATGTCGTAACAAAATTGTGTTCAATTTTTCGATCTAGGATTAAATACAGTCGGTTTATGCAACTCATTAATTAATTTATAAACGAACATGTTTCATAATGAGAAAAGAGCAATTCGTGTCTAATTCTGTCGTAACCATCGTTTAGCATATGCAACTTTTGGGGATTTTAGGATTATGTAAGTTAAATAATTGCATGATTCAATATTGTTGAATTATAATTCTATTTGTAATGTTTGTGGCACCTTTAAATGTCGCAACCACTGTTAAATGTCGCAAGGTTGACGTAAAATGTCGCAACCACCGTTAAATGTCGCAAATTCATCTGCCGCTAAATTTCGCACATTTAACGTTAAATGTCGCAAAATTTTGCCCACCGTTATATGTCCCAGCACCAACGCTAAATGTTGCACTTCCTATTTGCTACTATGACATGTATAAACAATTCCTTGTGTATATTTCAAAATTTTATTTTACGTAATTAGCGTGAATCTTCAATAATAAAATAATGTGGTGTTAGCTTTAAGGTCGACGGAAGTCATACTCACGCATTCTTGTATAATTTTTCGAGGGAAGAAGAATTAACAGGTTTATGTTATAGAAATAATTATCTTAATAATAAATGCTGTTACATATAGAAATAAGAGGGCATTGGTGGCCCTTGATCGCTCACTTGAGTTCCACAACTTGCTTGAGGTTAGAGACCACCAATTGTTTTCCCATAGACTTACATTGTAACACAATGGTGTGTACGGCCTTCCATACATCGAAACATGTGTATCTAATCACAAGTTTTTCAAGAACTATCTTAGTTCTACCAAAATATCGGACGAAAAACATATGTACTTTTTGGAATTGGTGGTCTCTGACCTATAGATGAATGTTTCGTATCACGTTTTCCAATTTTACAGTGATATTGTGAAACATGATCCAATACTAAATGTCTTACAAAGTTTCATCAAGAAATGTTCAGTTTCAAGAAAGATATGGACAGTTTACTGAGGTCACCCCCTGTCGATTTATATGCCCAGACTCAGTCCCATTCGTGGTCAGATTGCATTTTTTCGTGAACATTTCAGTTATTTGCATTTGATTTGACTTCGAAGCTGAAATACGATTCATTCCGTAAAAAATAGAAATAAGGTCTAATAATTTTGAACATTCTCTAACATTACAGAGATAAAAATGATCCTTTTTTGCCCAAAAGCTCAGATAAAAATGGGAACACCTGTTAAAAAAAAGAGGCCACAGTTTTTAAAAAAGTCAAATTACACGCTTATTTTTGCACGAAAACGTCTTTCTACATCATTTACGACAGATTTGTGGCCATTTACATTACCTGCGATGGCTTCCGACGAAAGTCATGTTTTAGCTCTATTATAGGTTAGAGACCACCAATTGTTTTCCCATAGACTTACATTGTAACATAATGGCGTGTACGGCCTTCCATACATCGAAACATTAATATCTAATTACAAGTTTTTCAAGAATTATCTTAGTTCTACCAAAATATCGGACGAAAAACATATGAATAGTGATACTTTATTTAAGTAATTTTCGTGTGAATGAGATGACCCCCTGTTTACATCATTGACATGGCCGGAGAAATTCGTTTGATAAAACCTTTTTTTCAATACACATAACATTTAGCAAATTTTGTCAAAATGTATAATAAAATACTGTAAATGCAGTGAAAAATATCAATTTTGAAAAAAAATCACTTCCTGGGTTTGTTTACATGACTGAACAATCAGAACGCACAGACGTTACCTTATTCCCAGGTATACACTTACCTCATTCCCAGGAAGTTCCCTGTACTTTTTTGAATTGGTGGTCTCTGACCTTGAAGAGTCACGTTTAAGTCTCTCGTGTGCATCCCTTTAAATTAACAAGAGGACGGATTACACCAAACCGGAAATGACTACTCAGTGTTACAGTGAAGTAGTCCAAAATGTAGTTCCATGCTATGGATGAAAACTGGTATAATGGATGACATGAGGAGGTGACAGTTATATTTTTGGCTTAGTTTAATTGCTTCTTGCATTGAGAAAAGATCTAGACCATTTTCATTGTGAATTTCCTGGAATAAGTTTTTTTCTTTGCGAAAAATGTCTACCTACGCGTAATTGCTAAACGGCTGTTTTCATGAGGGCATTTTTAGAGGGTGATGTTTCTCAGAACAGATTATTTTTCTTATATACAACATAACATGTCAATATTTTTCTATTTTCGATAAGAAGACATGTCATACTAAATGACCATGTATGGTTTTCATATCACTGAAATGCTCTAAAATGCTGAAAATGAGGTCTGAATATTTTATTGTAAATATGAAATAAAGAAGAAATTGAATTGGTAGAATGTAACCTAGATCGGTACACATCACGTTACTCTCATATGCATCAAATTCTCTTAACCTATCGGGGTTCGATCCTTTGGTGGCAAGGCATTTTCAATGTCGCATATATCTTACTTTTTCGCATTACAAATATATATTGTGTAGCAGCTTTTACTGAAATAAAATAGATTGGGCTGGGACGGGCTAGTTTATCCTATATTTTCGTCTGTTTGTTCGTCCGTGCGTTAGTAATTTCGTGTCCGCTTTAACTCTTGAACCCCTTGAAATAGGCTATTTCAAAATGTCCCAAGGGGAGAGCCCCGGACCCCACCCCTCTAGAATAACGGGGGTTACCACTCCCATACATCAAGTTTATTACAAAAACAATGCACCAGAGCCAAGCATTTCATACCTATATTTCAAATGTTCCAGGTAACCCCCATAAAATGTGGGGAGTACACCTCCAGTACTTCAAAAATTAGACCAAAAATGCACCCAGGCCAACATTTCATACCTGTACATAGAAAACTCTACAAACCCCAATCCCAATACGGACAGAGCCCCCTCCCCCACCCCCTTGCCGTACCTACCGCACCGGTGAGGTCTTTGTTCTAAACTAGTGCCCTCCCCCCATCAACTATTTCTGGATCCCGGCCTGTTGTGTAATGAAATTCTTCAAAGTCGATGCGCGACAATACGACGCCGGCACGACGCACGAGGATAATGTCTCATGAGCTAAATAGAAATACGTAGTCCTGAAATAATTCTAGTTCTGCAACCCGAGTTTTTCGTGTTTCTTTTTTTTTTTTTTTTTTTTGTTTCGTTATTTTACGACGTTTCTGACGTTACATCAATCAGCTTCAAGATGTGGCGTTACTTCTACCCTTCAAAAACAATTCCACACAATTTTACCGTACCCTGGTTTGTAATGTAATAGTATCAGGGAAACTTTTAACAAAAAGAAATGCAAATAAAAACTCATAGATTGATTTAAGAATAGAACTGTACACATATCAATAATTAATAATGAAATATGTATTTTTGATTTTTAGAACATACGTTTTAGAACTGTATTAAACAGTTAAAAAATTTAGAATAAAAAAATTGTTACACGATAAAATGATTCAATTACACGACTAACAAGGTTTTAAAGTACATTTGTTCGAAGTGTTTCCTGCTTTCCTAGATATGTAAATAAATCATAAAAATAAACAAATATCAACTCACAATATCTCCTGAAAGATTCCAGTTTAATTATGAAACTTTCCCCGTCTTATTCAGACTCTCCAATAATGATTCTGTATGATGTTTTCAATATAATGTTTCGTCTCTGGGGAATAACATCGCGGCATTTCTTATTAATACATGCGGACCTCGTGTTACCCAGTAACGCTATTTACTATATATGCTAGCTGTAGACATTAGCGTCATAACATCACATCAAGAAGAAGAACTAAGTTTATGGTACATGTGCACTAACCGTCACACCAAGAAGAAGAACTAAATTTATGGCTAATATTCTATAAGCGTTTTTAAACATACGTTTATGTTTCTCATAAATATTTTCCAATTTTACAAAATTAAAGCATTTTGGTGTCCTCATGGAGGCAAGCGCCTTTAATGTGATCAGAAAATTGGTCATGATAATGTTTCATTTATCAGCTAAATAAATAAAATGTATGTATCAGGGGCGATCCGACCTAGACAGTTATTGCCATTTGTTTATTTATATATAAAAAAAGTACATAGCTGCACAGATTATCAAGACGTGGCTGCAGGCAAGTTTTCTGCCAAACCAGGGATACAAACTAGCTATATTTATTTAGGGGCCCAGACTGTCCAAAAAAAATGTTAAACATTGGGTATAAGGGCATTTTATACAACATTTTACAATTTAGGGACCCAGCCAAAAATTTATGGCCAATGGCTACTGGGCCCCGCTAATTTATATCCCTGCTAACGCACGCTTACATGCTTATAATCAGCCTATATATTTATCATTACATACTGTCGTACTGGGCAGCAGTATATATAATTCTTCTTTTTTTCTTTTTTAAGCTCATAGCACATATGGAAAAATAATTCCGCAACCGAGCATTCATGCTGACATTTCAGTCATTACACCAAAAGGTACAATAAAATGTACAATAGCTCAATGCTTTAGCCCACAGCGCCGCTGTGAAAACTTACGAAGAACGAAAAACAACTCACAGCGCCCCATTAATAATTTGCCCATATTTTTTTTTTCTTATCAACTGAGCTAGCCGGGTGCTTGTACTTGTAAAAATAAAATAAAAATAAAATAAAACGGGCTAAAGAATGGAAAATAATCAATAAATATTTGAATCTTTACACTTGCTTTCACAATATAAAAATATTACTTGTGGTTCAAATTAAACATGCAAGCAACATTTTCAACAGCCCTGGCAGACCAGACATTATGTGCACGCTCAATCTAATGGTACTTATGGTACATATCTCTGCCCATATTAATACGACGCAAATAGGACATTACTGTTTTTAGCACTTGGCCTACAGTTCCCTCTTGGAGCTAACCATTGACCTGTTGACTACAATATGATCGCATTTTCAATCATTCTTAGTTCTTACAATATTACTTAGATTCATTGAATTTAATGAACTTAATTAAAGAATACGACTCACTCGGTTCACCATTCATTTGTGTCTATATATATAAGAGCTGCTATCAATGAAGATGCACCTTGGCCTTAACCATTCCAAAAACCCACGCTAGCTGCTTGGTCCACACCCTTATTCTGAAGATCTTTATAGGCCTACCAATCATATTCCTTGAGGTTGTGAATAACTTCGAATTCTCACGACGGAATTAATGGTCCGAGAGCTCACTGACTTTTATTGCAACAATTGAGGCCAAAAGAAGTTTATACATTTTTGGAAACAATATTTCATATCCTCCATGAAAACCCATTTCTTAAGTGTCAAAGCCGTGCCTATCTATATTTTGTTCACTTATGTTTGTGGTAGAGGAGGTAAAACTCACTTGTTAAAATATAGGGGGTAGGGTAAAGTCTACGACTACCAGTTTTTTCACTGTTTAATTACAGTAACAGTCTTATTGTCAGTAAATGTATATATGTCAACCAATGTCAGCAAAAAGGAATTCATCAAAAAGGAATGAAGGGCAAACTTAATATTTAAGGTCAAAGGTCAAATTTATGTACAAATCACAAAAATTGGCATATTTGAAATTTGTTTTTATTCTTAAAAATTAGTTTGTTATCATAAATCACTCAGTTTTACTTATGTCATGTGTATATATCAGCTAAAGTCAGAAATGCAAATCTTATTGCAAAACGTCAAAGTCAACCCTGATAATTGAAGGTCAAAGTTCATTTTCATGCAAAAATGTGAAAAATGTTACCTTTACTTTTTTAATCTGTGTAATTTGTATTCGCATTATTGGGGGGGGGGGGGGGGGGGGGGGAGTTCTGCTTTAATTTCTAATTAGTGCACTGCTTATAATGTGGCAGCCAGATTTTTGTTTCAAATGTACATTAAATAAACTTCTTATTTTCGGTTATTGCTATTTCATATATAAACATCTGTCATATGTTTAAAAGTAGCAAGTGTTATTAAATACATTATTTTTTATTACCCATTCTTACCACTCTTTAAATGCAGTTATGTAAACACATTGAAAGTAGTGCCTCTCTAACCAAGTGACTACACTATGTTTTTTTCTGTTTTTAACATGAATTAAACACCTGATTCATAACATTTCTGTCTAAAGCTACTATTCTCGTTGTTTAAAGAGTCTATCTGGTCGGCAAGTTATCGACAGCTGATGATCTTTCTGAACACTGCGTAGCGAACAGCTAGACATGCTAATTCATTAGGCTAATATGTCACTTTGTAGGTCGACTCTTGTAGGTCCCATGACAAATTCAGTCAAATGACAGACATGCGGACATGCACAGTATTCAGATCGGTTGGCATTTTATCAAGACTTTTCATACTGACAACCATAATCAAAGAATACGGGGAAAAAGATATAAACATTTCATTTTTCCTCTTAATTGTTGACATAAATAATGATCAGAAATAGCTGTTATATTTCACACAGGAAACTGTTCTTGCAATTTTTCACACAAATTTAACCTCTGACCTTTGATATAAGCTTTACCTTGGCAGTTTTCGGGTTACCTTTGCACCGCTGACTTTGCCTGATATACAGACATGAAAACGAATTAACTTCAGTGACTAACAATGTGAATACATATTAAAAACGTTAGAAAAAGTAAATGTAACATTTTTCATATTTATGCATGAAAATGAACTTTGACCTTCAATTATCAGGATTGACCTTGACGTTTTGCAATAAGATTTGCATTTCTGACTTTGACTGATATATACACATTAAATATATAAAGCTGAGTGACTTATGATAACAAACTAATTTTTAAGAATAAAAATAAATTTCAAATATGCCAATTTTTGTGATTTGTACATAAATTTGACCTTTGACCTTAAATATCAAGTTTGCCCTTCATTCTTTTTTGATGAATTTCTTTTTGCTGACATTGGTTGACATATATACATTTACTGACAATCATATAACTACTGTAATTAAACAGTGAAAAAACTGGTAGACGTAAACTTTACCCTACCCCCTAAATTTTTACAAGTGAGTTTTACCTCCCCTATCACAAACATAAGTGAACAAAATATAGATAGGCACGGCTTTGACACTTAAGAAATGGGTTTTCACGGAGGATATGAAATAGTGTTTCCAAAAATGTATAAACTTCTTTTGGCCTCAATTGTTGCAATAAAAGTCCGTGAGCTCTCGGACCATAACTTGCATTCTCTAAAGCTTGTAGTAAGCCACTTCTACATATATTAAATGAATACCACGCAATCATAGCTTATATGCAAGATAAATTCAGTGAAAGTCTATGTTGTTCCATTGCTGACGAGGAATGAAATGGCCATACAAACGTGGCAAATCCAAAAGCGAAGTTCACGCGTTTTTCATTATAAATTGCGTTCAAAATACAAAGGGAAACGACAAGCACACGACTAAATACTAAAATACTGTTCTCGTCGCGACCTCCTTACTGGAACAGGGGTCCATGAAAAATAAACAGGTTTATTATGCACAAAGGGCAGCATAAAACCCAATATTTCACATTTTATAATACAGTCAAAGCCCTATAAATTATGTTTGATTTATCTAATTTGAAATTCAGTCTTACTTCTACAACCACATAATATACCAAATACTGACACTGGATGTAAAATGTTACATGATTTTTGGATATGTATCCGCCTAATCCGTGTACAACAGCGTTAAGGTGATAGTAGGCTCTTTCAGAATTTAAAGGCTTTTTAAGACAAGTTTTGGCCAATCATGTAGTGCCATTTTCCCCATAAAAACCGGACAAAATCAAAATTTCGAACAAACTACTTTTAAGTATAATAACAAGTTTAATTTTCATTCCGCTAGGTTGTACATATGCACCTTATATATTTATATATGTAGCAACCTGAACATTTAATCAATGAACAGTGTGTATATATTTCAACATTTGCGCAACTAATGCAGAAATGAATTAAAACCTTCGCTACGAGAGAGGTATGCTACAACTAACAGTAACATTACTTAAATTCATAGGACTTATTTTCGTGAACTTCATGGTTAAGTCAATCCGCGCAATTAACTCCTAACGAACCTGTAAGACACCCATTCATATTATGTTCACAGTTTAAAATGCACGAATTTATATCAACACAAAATAGCCTTTTAGTTCAAAACCGCGAAAATTTATGCCCACGAATTAAAATGACAAGTTTTCACAGGTTTATTTCTTTTTTTTCCCCCAGAATGTCAGAGGAATAATCTAATATATAAACAAATATGGCGATACATACATATGATATAACAGAAAATCATCATTACATATAATTATACATTCGGATATGTATCGCATGTATACACGTTATCACTCTTGGACCTGCGTTTTTATGAGCTTCTAGTGCAACAAAATGACATATTATATCGTTCTTCCTATAACTACCCGTTCTTGTGTTTTGAAGTACTAAACGAATATAACTGACAAGAACTTTCAACAACTGCTATATATATATTTCTAGTGCATGTAAGAACATCAATGGTCAACATTTCCATGTATAAATATTTGATCTCGTTGACCTTTTTTTTTTGTAGTTTGTAAATGTTTGTTTTGAAAAGAAGCAGCTATTACCCTTTAAATTTGGAAAATTGTGCATACTGGGCTTGAATATTAGGGCTTTTTGACTTACAAGGACGACCGAAAGTAAAACGAGCCGCGCCATGGGAAAACCAACATAGTGGATTTGCGACCAGCATGGATCCAGACCAGCCTGCGCATCCGCGCAGTCTGTTCAGGATCCATGCTGTTCGCTTACGGTTTCTCTAATTGCAATAGGCTTTGAAAGCGAACAGCATGGATCCTCACCAGACTGCGCAGATGCGCAGGCTGGTCTGGATCCATGCTGATCGCAAAGCCACTATGTTAGTTTTCTCATGGCGCGGCTCATATATTGACATGCATAAATGATATTCATTTACATTTACATATAGTGGCTACTGAAAATCTTCTGCACTATCAAACATACAAACATAAAAACATAAAAAAATGATTTTAAATGTAATGAAACTTGTCCTAAAGGTGTTGATTCGAAGTGAAAACAGTAAATTTTGCTTACCATGAACAGAAAATCTCTTAAGTGACGATAGAAGTAGAAACTAGAATTCGGGCCCCTTCGAAAATGGAAACGTCGGTTCCACTGCTGAAGGCCAAGCTATACATATGGGTTGAATAAAACGTACTTGTGTACCAAAACTATGTGTACCTCATTTCAGTATTCTTCACCCCAAATATATATTCATAGAATTTTAGTATATTTACATCTTATCTATGAACAGACAAATAAAATACACAAGTGTATACAACAAACATATGAGCCGTGCCATGAGAAAACCAACATAGTGGGTTTGCGACCAGCATGGATCCTCACCAGCCTGCGCATCCGCGAAGTCTGGTCAGGATCCATGCTGTTCGCTAACAGTTTCTCTAATTGCAATAGGCTTTGAAAGCGAACAGAATGGATCCTGACCAGACGGCGCGGATGCGCAGGCTGGTCTGGATCCTTGCTGGTCGCAAACCCACTATGTTGGTTTTCTCATGCCACTATATACATTTCCATTCTATAATAGTCTTAGAATTACATGAGACGAGGACTTACAGCGGACAAATTTCGCACATACACCTATAAAAATGAAGCTGGAGGTAATTCGGTCCCTTAAAAAATTGAAGCGCCTTTGGTATGAAAAAGAAAATGTAGAAAACAACAGTAATTTAAGACACTTAATATGCTAAAAGAATGGTCAAGAAATGATATTTGCATATAATTTATATGAATTGTGTGACCAAACATGTTTCATATCTATATAAGTAGAGTGTACTTTTGTTTTCAAGTTCATCTGATCAAAGTTATTGAACTGAACCAGTAATTAAGACACATTTTTTCCCCTCTGGAGGAGTCTTACAGATTGTTATACAAATAGTAAAATACTTTCAGAAAAATAGCTTTGTTAAAAGTATATCTAAATTTATATGAAATCAAAGTATTCCATTATATAATTTTGTTGAACTTCATAAAATTGATAGCAAAACCAAATAACGTTTTTCTCGTGCATTACCTAAGAAAAGCATTTATCCGTACTTTGGTGAACAGTAGATACTCTTACAAATTTTAATACCTTTAGTACCGAAATAATGAAGTAGATAAGGACCAAACACGCTTAATTTCAAAATTTACTTTAGTTCCAACGTTTGCGCTACATGCCTCCACCAGGTAATAATTATAATAATAAACAACGGAAATAACGTCATACATAGTACGTTACGTTACGCTAAAATAGCGGGAAACAGACGACAGTAAAAATGTGACGGACGTCAGTCACATGTATAACTTGTAACGTGTTATAATGAAAAAATACTTGTACATGAAAATAACTTATAACTATAATTGAGTAAATATATACGTATAGCAACAATAATGCAGCGTACTACAAATTATCATCGGATCAAAAAGATACACGTTTTTTTCTGTGTATTTTTTATCCTTTAATTAACAAATAATCAAGGCCTTCGCGTTGTTTATCGTCTGATTTACCACGGTTAAGGGTTCAGATGCGTAAGAATTGAACCATTAGGGCGTTAGCCCGAGTGGTTAAATTCTGAAGCATCTGAACGATGAACCGTGGTAAATTAGACGATAAATCACAAGAAGGCATTGATTGTTTTCATTCTGACATGCTCATTGATATATTTTAATAAATATTATACTGGACTTAATTTACGCGAGGAGTAATGTATCGGACGTCATGCGGCAATTTGACGTCATAATTGACGTCATAATGCTTTCTTACCGGTCCGCGCGTCAACCGTTGTTTATCGCAGAATATACAGAACTTGATTTTCTTCTCTGTTTAAATGGAAAGCAAATCGAGTCATGTTAGAATACCCAATAACTAAATGTGTCGACACTGTTTGAATATTAAATGCCATATTACAGGTACATGACTACATTCAATTAAGCATGAAATGAAATAAGAATATATTTTGTAGAGAAAGTGCTCACTGATCGCAAACAAATTTCAGTCTCAGCTGAGTTTGACAATGAAACTTTATTTGTCATTTATAATTAAATACAAATGTACATGTTTAAAACTAAAATAATTTTAAATCATGTTTAGGCTAGCGATAACAAAACGCCCACCAAAGCTGGCCTTTTTAAAAATCTTTTTAGATACATTGTATAAGCTTTTATCAATGATTTTATCACTATACACAATAATGGCACATAGTTATTAATCTAAATATTCTTATCACAGCTGGTTCCCTTTATGGTTGACAAGCCCAACTGGGTGCGAGCTTTTTTATGCAAAAAATATTATGAGTATACAAGCACAACTAATGTTGTCTTTTATTTCTTCTGTCATTCACTTTTGCAGGGCATGTCAGCTTTGCACGGGTTCAAACATTTTCCTTGCGCTTTGGAGAAAATAAAAAGAAATAAATACGTAACAGTTTGCGTGGAAACAAACAGGACTGTGTCTCTCATTTTTTGTAGGGGAATGACACAGGTCTAGACATATGCCTAATCGGTATTAAGGATGGTTCGGTAAGATTCAAGTATTTTTAACAGCCAATGATGAAGTCAGGGTAGCTGAGAATTTCCTGTTTTGATCATATCCTACCATCGCTCATTGCCTAGTAATCAAGACTCGAAGACAGAATAGCAGGATGGCGATTATCCGATAATAAGGTAGCAGGGCTGCGATGGTACGATAGTACGATGGTAGGGTGGCGATGGTACGATAGTACAATGGTAAAGAGGCGTAGTACAGTCATTAGATTGTAGGGTGGCGATGGTACGGTGATAAGATAGTAGGGTGGTGATGGTACGATAGAAGCTAGTATGACATGGCGGCGATAGTACGATAGTAGGATGGTAGGGTGGCGATGATACGATAGTATGATGTTAAAGTATAGATGGTACGATCATAAGATAGTATGGTGGTGATGGTACGATGATAAGATAGTTGGGTGGCGATGGTACGATAATGTCATAGCTGGATGGCGATGGAACCATAATTTCATAGTTAGGTGGCAGTGGTACGATGATAAGGTAGTTGGGTGGCGATGGTACGATAATGTAATAGTTGGGTCGCGATGGTGCGATAGTATTATATTTGGTTGACGATGGTACGAAAATATTATAGTTGGGTGGCGATGGTACGATGGTATCATAGTGGGGTGGCGGTTGTATGATGATTAGGCATTTGGGTAGCGATGGTACGATAATATTATAGTTGGGTGTCGGTGGTACAATGATGTCATAGCTGGGTGGCGATGGTACAATATTATCATAGTTGGGTGGCGATGGTACGGTAATATCATAGTTGGGTGGCGGTGTTACGATGGTAAGGTAGTTGGATGGCAATGGTACAACAGTATTATAGTTGGGTGTCGGTGGTACGATGATAAGTAGTTAGATGGTGATGTTGCGATAGTATCATGGTTGGAGGCGATGGTACGGTAATAAAGTAGTTGGGTGGCGGTGGTATGATATTAAGGCAGTTAGGTGGCGATGGTACAATTATATTATAGCTGGACGGCGGTTGTACGATGATAAGGTATTTAGGTGGCGATAGTACGATTATATTATAGTTGGGTGGTGGTAGTACAATGATAAGGTAGTTGGTAGGCGATGGTTTAATAATATTGTAGTATGGTGGCGGTGGTACAATGGTAAGGTAGTTGGGTGGCGAAGATACGATAACATTATTGATGGGGGCGTTGGTATGATAAGGGAAATGGGTGCGATAGTACGATTATATTATAGTATGGTGTCGGTGGTACAATAAAAAGGTTGGGTTGTGATGATACGATAATATTATAGTATGCTGGCGGGGGCACGACGATAAGGTAGTTGGGTGGCGATGGTACGATTATATTATATCTGGGTGGCGGTTAGACGGTGATAAGATAGTAGGGTAGCGATGGTAAATAATAAGATGGTAGGCCGGTGATGGTACCATAATGATATGGTTTAGTGGCGATGGTACGATATAAAGATAGTTGGATGACGATGGTCTGATTACAAGATAGTAGGGTAACGATTGTGCGATAATATTACATAATGACTATGGTACGATAATAAGGTAATTTAATGGCGATGTTCTGATAACAAGATAGTATAGTGACGATGATACTATAATTATAATGATAGGATGGCGATGATACGATGATATAATAGCTAAAATAGGATGGTAGGATACTTATGGCAAGATGACAAAAAATTACATGAATTGTCACCATAATTATTATCCAACAAATCGCTTTCTTGCCATCCTACTACAGTTATAACCCTGACATCCTTCCACCTCTGTCAGTATATTCTACAATTGCATTCATATTTTTCTATCACCCTAGTACTATCCTCCTATCCTTTCACCCTACTATCATTATCAACCACTGTGTTACATGTCTTCCGTAGTAATAAACCCCAATGTTGTTAGATACGTAGAAGTCAGAAGGATTGTTATATTTCTTGTCCTGTTATTTAATAGATTGAATATGAAGATAAATTAGAAATTTATAAGGCTGAAGTTATTGTTCTGCAGTTCTTCCATTCTTTCCTTTATATCAATATATCATTCGGCAGTTGTAAAGTTATTTCGCCTGTACCCTGTACTTTCACTTTTTATCATCTATCATTCTTTCTTTTAAAGTTTTCTTTTCAAATAACGTTCACTTGTTGCACAGGCATTGCAAACATTTGAAGAATATATACAAAATGGAAATAATTCACAAAGTTAACAGTTTTACAGTCCTATGCAAGATGTCTATACAGAGATACATTTATTTCGCTTAACTCTACCTTTCACTGGTGCCTCTTCCTAAAATTTGCATTAATAGTTGAAAAGTTAATATATAGAAAGTTTAAAAAATAAGCAAACCCGGGACACAATAAAAATTATTCAATTAAGGATTATAATCTTTCTCTCGGCAATATGTATTCACCTTTATTCCTTTCCAGTTCTTTTGGTGGGATTTAACTGAACTAATCACTGTTTTGCCAACTCATTTATCTACCTTGGATAGTTATTTAACGTAGTTTTGATAAATTCGATGCTGCTTGAAGTACTACAGCAAGGGAGCAAAAAGTCGCGTAACACTTACAAGATTTTCTGCGATATCATTTTACATAGATTTAAAAAAAAAGTAAAGGGACTAACACTTAGCCTTGCGGAACTACGGCCTTTATACACTTTGATTGTGAGAAACTAGAATGGATAAAAAGTTTGGTTTCTTAATGTTAAATAATCAAATAACCAGGACCATGTCTATAAGTTGGTATACCGTTGATCTGCCCGCTAAGAATCCTGATTGATTAGTATTAATTAAGTTATTAAAGTGTAAATAATCATATAATTATATATATATGTTTATATACAACATGTTCCATCACTTTACAAACGCAACTTATCAAAGAAATAGGTCTGTAATTCGAGGGTGAGTTTCTATCCCCCTTTTTACAAAATGGCATTGTATTAGCAGATTTCCGTATGTCTGGGTATATACCTTCATTGAGGGATTCACTGAATAAAAGACAAAAGGTTTACTCACTGTTTTTGCTGATTCCTTTAACATTTTATGACTTATTTCATCTGGACCATTGACTTTATTTGTGTTAAGAGACTGTAGAATACCCGATATTTCTCCTTCGGTTAAAATAATATTTTTTATAAAATTATCGGTTTTCATTACATTAGGAGGAATGGTTGAATCTGAATCATCAATATTTGGTATTGATAGAAAATAATCATTTAAACAATTTGCTATTTCTGCTCTGAAAAAGTATGATTATTGTTTTCACATTTATCACTGTTATTTTTATCAACCATTTCCAATATTGCCTCGGGTTATTTGAGATCACAATTGTTTTTCTAAATTATTGAAAAATAATTCCTTTGCGTGTTTCTTTAGGTCAATTACTTTGTTACGAAGTTTTTTTTGTTGAAAATATTTCAATCAGATTTACGTTATTTATGAGTAGTTTTTGTCAACCTCTTTTTCGCGAATAACGACGCATTTCACAGTCATACCAGGGCTGATCCTTGGGTCGAATTGTTTCAAAAGATGTGGGTATACATTGTTTAGCAAGTTCTAAAAAGTCGGAGTAAACGTTGAACTAGCAGTATGTAAAGAACATAGTAATAGAAAGGGCCAGTCAATATTAGTTATAAGTTCTTTTAGTTTATTCAAATTTGCACGCTTATAGTTCCAAACCTTACGTTTATACGATGCTGAACATTTCAGTGAAATTTCAATATGGACGTATGTTCCAAAATGATGACTAATATCATTAAAAGTTGGATATAAACCAGAATTGCAACTAATAATTTCATCCGAGATTGCTATTGGATCAAAAGTTTGAGACGCGAGTAGGTTCTTTTATGATGTACCTATCATTAATCATAAATACATCCTTAAATATATTATTACTATCGTTTAATTGATCTTCATTTATGTCTCCTAACAGTATAATTTTTGTCGATATTTCGAATGTCTTTTCTAAAAATAATTCAATTTTTTCCAAAATTCTGCAGAACTATCTTGGCAAGGATAAACTGTCCCTATTAGGTTCCTTAACTGCTATCCATAGTGACCCGGGTAGATATGTTTCACTTGCCCCTCATCGATGTGGGTTCGAGCCTCACTCGGGGCTTTGAAGGCATACAGACACTACATAGAAAAACGGCGCGAAAAAAAAATGGTAGTCGCATAATGGCGGATACAAATAGTTCTCAGATTTTTTAGCTCTGTAGAGCTATTTTCCTTATTTTCTTTGCAATGTTTTTTGCTAAAATCACATGACAGGTCTATGCTTGACATGTAGGTAGCATTTTCATAATGAAATAACAACATGACAAAATCTTTCATGGAAACTTAGATGATACACCACCAGTGTAATTTGGAGTCTCAATTTTTAGCTGATTTTGCAGTTTGTGTGTTTGACTGAAATTATTTTTCTTGCATCAAACATGACCCCCACTTTTTATTTAGCACTGACATTATTCTTCAAGAAAATGTAGGTTACAGACATTTAAAATGGGTCATGCTGTGTGCTTCGGCCATTGGAAATAGGTCAGTTTTATATAGAATAAAGAACAACAACTATTTAGTGTGTTATAACCTGAATTCTTCATGTGAGGAAGCCATCAAGCTGGCTTACGGAAGGTCGGCGGTTCTACCCAGGTGCCTGCTCGTGCGTGATGAAATAATGCACCAAAATAAACTGGAAAGTCGCCATATGACCTATTCTTGTGTCGGTGCGACGATAAACCCAACAATATAAAACAAATAAATAAAGATATGTTTCAAGTAAATTCAACCTATCAGATATTGATTTTGATTAAACATAAGCAATTTAGCCATCTGAATATGCAGTATAATCTTTTCTGTACAGTTCATAGCCTTGAGTAGTCAACACTTCATCTGTAATAATATTACTTAAATGAGTCTCGATGTAACAGAATCTAGTAAAAAATATTTAACAAAGTCTGATTTATGTCTAATACTTACTATGTTTTAATGAAAAATAGATAGGCATTGTAGAAATAGATTGATTCTGGTTGTTATCAGGACCTGGGTTTAGTTCAACATCTCCTGAAAGTAGAAGGAGATAGATACCAATCAATACATTTGTTGTTATCAAAGATAGCTTTGGAAATTAATACAAAAGATAAACAATAATATTTTTGTTCTGACATATCCGAACTTCGGATGAAGCTGCGATAAGTTCTTGAGACTATGAAAAAAGAAATATTTGAATAAACCAAAAATCAAGTTAATAAACACTATCAATACTCTAATAAATGTATGTATTGGTAGGCTCATTTATAGACATTTACAATGTATGTTTCGGTTCCCTCTGAATACAGTTATAAAAGAATCCTATTGCTGTCCTGTATACATTTACATCATTACCCATGTAAATATACATAGACCATACTGCAAATACAGAACAGCAAAAATAGAACAACTAGACTTGTTCTTTCCAAGTATAAACCGGCATCATAATAGACAGATAGAAAAAGAAAATATTGAAATTTAAACAAGACTGTCATGATGTCCCTATATCGCTCACCTGTAAAACTTGGCCTAGGAATCATCAAGATAAACATTCTGACCAAGAATCATGAAGCTAGGACCATAATGTGGCCTCTACAGTGTTAAAAGCTTTTTCTTTGAGACCTAGTTTTTGACCCTACATGACTCAGTTTCGAAATTGACCTAGGAATCATCAGGATAAACATTCTTACCAAGTTTCATGAAGATAGGGTCATAAATGTGGCCTGTAGAGTGTTAACAAACTTTTCCTTTGATTTGAGCAGCTGACCTAGTTTTTGACCCCTAATGACCCAGTGTCAAACTTGGCATAGTAGTCATCAAGATAAACATTTTGACCAAGTTTATTTAGACAGTGTCATAAATCTGGCCCCAAGAGTGTTAAAAAGCTGTTCCTTTGATTTGACCGGGTGGCCTAGTTTTTTACTTCATATAACCCAGTTTAACTTGGCACAGGAATCATCAAGATAAACATTATGACCAAGTTTCAAGAAGATAGGGTCATAAATGTGGCCTCTAGGGTGTTAACAAGCTTTTCCTTTGATTTGACCTGGAGAACTAGTTTTTAGCCCCACATGACCCAGTTTCGAACATGGCCTAGAGATTATCAAGTTAAATATTCTGTGCAAGTTTTATCAAATCAAAGCATAAATGGATCCGAAATAGCAAAAATTTATCCTTTAAGGGGATGACTGAAAGGGCATTTTGTCTCTTTCAGGGGCAGTAACTCTAGAACCCATGATAGAATCTAATCGTTTTTCGAAAGAAACCGAGATCTAATTGTGACTTAATTTGTGTGTGTGTGTGTGTGTGTGTGTGTGTGTGGTTAAAATCGAATGTAATCGGATTAATCATGGAATCCAAGATCTATTGTTTTTCAAGATATTTTGCATGTTTGTATCAAATCAAACCATAAGTAACAAATGCCAAATCGCAAATTCTGGCCCTTTAAGGGCCCATAACTCTGGAACCCATAATGGGATCTGGCCAGTTTTCGAAAGGAACCGAGGTATTATGCTATTACAAGTTGTCATGGTTGTGTGCAAGTTCGAATAAAATTTATTACAAAATATGGTCTCTATCGTGTTCACAAGAAATGTTGGACGGATGACGGACAGAAAGACGGACGCCCATACGATTTGGTATTAGGTGGTCATTGTTTGAAAACAATAAAATGACTACTTAAGGGACAAAAAAAACTGAAGTGGTTACGGAATGAATAAAAAAGATTTCTATCGCTCACCTGAGTACCATTGCTTTTAATGATAAGATCATGTTTTGACATAGCATACACATTAAATATCATCACATAAATATTTTCTTGTTGCGATCCCTGTTGACCTATGGGTTGTGTTCTAGTCAGGGCCAATTTCCATACCAAGTTTGAGGTTCCTAGGCTCAAATGCTGCTTTTTTGCACTAGCAAAACTATTCGTTACCCTGAGAGACATAAATAACATTTAAAACCAATATCATTAGATGCTGCTGAGGTATATTCATTTACATAAAATAAAGAGAGGTAATTTGTCATTAATTCAGTCAAAAGTAATCTACCCTGATTGTCCGAGTCCATCTGATGGCATAAATGAAATTTCCAATCAGTATCTTCATTTGTTACTGAGATACATCTATCTTAATTTGAAATAAAGGGAGGTAATTTGACATAAAATCAGTCCATAGTTATCTACCCTGATTGTCTCAGTCCAACTAATGACAATAATGAAATTTCAGATGAGTCCTATAAATTCCTACCGGGATGAATCAATTTTTTATTAAAATCAGGGGAGGTAATCATGTAAAAACTGAAAAACTGAAACTGAAAATTTGATTAAACGCCTATTTTTATACAATGATATATTCAATGGCGTTGAACATAATAATAACAATAATAATAGTAATTATAACAATATTAATAATGACAATAATATTTATAATAACAGCCTTAAATAAACAGTCCTGACCGCACCCCTCCCCTTGAGGTCAGTTTACCCCTTAAAGCATCTGGTACGCCCAGACGAGCTGCATATAGAGGTTCAAACCCCCTCCCCCGGTTAATGGTGCCATCATATACTATTTAAGAAAGAAATACTACATACTACCTACCCATAGAGCCTTACCAATGTGACAGTGTATTGTTATATACATGTACACGATACAGAGTAAAAGCCTTAAGAAACAATATATTAGAAAAATGTTCATATCGATAAACGTTCAATCAAGAGTTATCTAACATGACTATTTCTTACCATGGAAGACATAATTAATATTTCAAACCAATCTCATTAAAAGCTGCTCAGGTATATTCATTTACATAAAAAGGGAGGTAATTTGTCATAAATTCAGTAAACATGCATCTACACTGATTGTACAAGTCCACCTAATGGCATAAATAATATATCTTCATTCGTTACGGAGATGCACCCATTTTAATTTGAAATAAAGGGAGGTAATTTTGCATAAAATCAGTCCATAGTTATCTACCCAGGTTATCTCAGTCCAACTGATGACAATAATGAAATTTCAAATGAGTCCTATAATTACTTAATGATATAAATCCATTTTAATTAAAAATCAGGTAATCAGAGGTAATCAGATATAAAATAAATGCATAGTGTCTAGGTCAACCTGATGACATACATTTAGTTTCAAAACCAATACAATCAATAGTTGCAGATATATAACCATTTTATGGATAAGTGTTGACTTTGGCCTCAATGTGTGACCTTGACCTTCAAGCCACGGGAATGGACATCTTATTGTGATTTAAGTTGCGTGCACGATTTTCTTAAGTTGAATGCAAAATGTTCACAAGGCAAAAAGAAACATAGTTTGGCATTTTCAGTGTCAATTCAGGAGCCATAACTCTAGAACCTATGATTGGATCTGACGGGTTAGGGTTAGGGCTAGAATTATTTTGCCAGTTTGTATCAAATCAATACATAAACTACATCTCTATATGGCTGCAAAAGCCGAAATAGCAAAAATTTATCCTTTAAGGGGCTATAACTCTGGAACACATGATGGGATCTTGCCAGTTTTCAAAAGGGACCGAGATATTATGCCAATACAAGTTGTGTGCAAGTTTGATAAAAGCTGATTGCAAGATGTGGTCTCAATTGTGTTCAAAAGCCAAAAAACCCAGAAAATCTGGCCCTTAAAGGGACCATAACTCTCGAACATATGAAGAGATCTGGCCAGTTTTCAAAAGGAACAAAGACATTATGCCAAAACAAGTTGTTTGCAAGTCTGATGAAAGTTGATTGCAAAATGTGGTCTCTATTATGTTCATAAGCCAAAAACAGCAAAGTTTGACCCTTTAAGGGGTCATAACTCTCGAACCAATGATGGGATCTGGCTAATTTTCGAAAGGAATCGAGATATTACGCCAATACAAGTTGTGTGCAAGGTTGATTAGAGATGATTGCAAAATGTGGTCTCTATCGAGTTCACAAGCCAAAAACTGCAAACTTTGGCCCTTTAAGGAGCCGTAACTCTGGAACCAATGATGGGATCTGGCCAGTTTTCGAAAGGAACCGAGATATTATGCCAATACAAATTGTTTGCAAGTTTAATTGAAGATTATTGCAAAATGTGGTCTCTATCTTGTTCACAAGATAAAAATAGCAGATGTTGGCACTTCATAGGGCCATAACTCTAGAACCAATGAAGAAATCTGGCCAGTTTTCGAAAAGAACGGAGATATTATTCCACTACAAGTTTGATTAAAATTGATTGCAAACTGTGGTCTCTATCGTGATCACAAGAAATTGTGAACGGACGACGGACGGACGGAATAACAGCGGACGGACGACTGACGAAGGGCCATCACAAAAGCTCACCTTGTCACTACGTGACAGGTGAACTAAAATAGTTCGGTTATTTCCCCTTGACCGAACTATAATAAACAAGCGATACCTTCTGAATATGAAGAACACTTTTGCATGGGTTTCACGAGAATACCTTGCTAAAATTTGTTACATGTACTAGGATTGTGTACATTATATGGGACATTCCAACAACGGAACTGAGATACCAATTTGTATACAATTCATAAAAGGTAAGAGTTTTATCAATACAAATTATTTGTCTTTCAATAGCTTTTCAAAGTGTAAGAATGCTAAATAACCAAACACAGTGATCAAAACTTAAGACACAGCAAAAATAAAGAAAAAAAACAGTGATAAATTTAGATACGTGTAATACCAACACGTACACGTACACGTTAAGAAATATTAATATCACTCTGGCTCGGTTCATACGGTTGCATAGTTACAACTGCATTTATGACTAGTAACATTTGAACATCCGTAACTGATTTATACTATTTACTAACAGTTTGTAAATTTGAATTATGTAATAGGCAGCTGATAGGATATCCAGTGAAATGAAATTTAAATATGAAGCACTATATTTTTACTATACCGTAGAAGTGGGCAGATATACGTTTGATCTAGAGATTCAATCCGTAAATGTGGGCAGATTCTTTAGAAATATGACCGTAAATGTGGGCAGACAAACTAAAAGAATCTGTCCAGATTTATATATATATTTGTGAGTGTGCGTGTGCGTGTGTTTGTGTCTGTGCATATGTGTGTGTTTGCCAGTTTGTTAACGCATGTGTCTTGGTGCGTGCATGTGTGTGTGTGTGTGTGTGTTTGTGCTTTCGTGCACAAGTGCGTATGTATGTGTGCGTATCTGTGTACAATCCTGTATGAATGAATTAGTGAAATAAGATACAAAAAATCTAAAAATCTAACTGGGGTACATCTTTTCATATTCTTTAACAGTTATCTAATGGCTAATAGTATTTTATGCTAACAAATATAAAGAAAGTACATCTTTTATTATTTATCTTTAGTATAAACAGATACATACACACGTACATACACACATAACACATACCTACGGACATATACATACATATATACATACATACACATATGTACACATACATATATACATAAAGTAATTTTATAGTCACGTGTCTTAAAATCTTAAAATGGTATTAGAACATGTTTTGTTTATATATATATATATATTTTTTTTAATACAAAGTGCTCTTTGGTTCTGTTAGTCACACTTTGTGCAATAATATTACACTGTAGCTTTGTATTAATATACTGTCATATTGGTTATAGATTTTTCAATTTAAATAATATATTTCTTACTTGTGGGTTGGGGTTGTGGGGCAGTAGTAGTAGTATTATCATGCATGCTAAAACACATTGTCACAGATCAGATACATTAGACTCTTTTGACCATTACTTTCAGATAACCAAGGATTCTGGCTAATTTCATAAAATGGGTCTTGTAACAGATGATCTGGTTCTTCAATGAATCTTATTAATGTTATTTAGCTAACAGAACCCTTCTCAGTCACTTTGTAAAAATTCCTGCCATCCATGTTCCAATAGGAATTTTTTCAGCTCACCCAGTCTTTGAACAATGTGTTTCCTTTTCCTGGTGAAATCTTCAGAGATGATGATAGAAAAGTATTAGACCTGCACTTTTTAATATTTAATTTGTTTCTATACACAAGATCTCTTTGCTTCCAGCTTTTAAATTTACATATTATTTGGAAGTTGCCTTTATTGTTTCTCTTGCCAATAGTGTGGTTCCTCTCTGTATCAGCTTCAGAAATGGCTGGATTTACATTAATTTTTTTACAAAGGTCAATTATTATTTCATCAGTGGTAGGTGTTGAGCCATCAGGTTTAGGATTTATTGGCAAGTTATGGAATCTGATGGTAGATCTTCCTCCATATTGCTCTAGATAACCATTTTTCGTGTACAGATCATCTACATCCTCTTTCACAGAGTTTAAATTCTGTCAGTAATTCTGCTGGTTAGAACGAGGAATGTTGGGCACCGCATGGTGCTGGTTCTAACATGTTATTATATGTATTCAGATGATTCTAAAAATGAATGCAAAAAAATATGAACGCTTTACTTTATATTATGTAATAAAAAATAGCATAACATATAATGTACGAGGTTTGGATCCGTATATAGAAAATACGAAAAGGAAATAACAAACATTTCTCAAAGGACAAAAGATGGCTCATATAGGTTTCAAACCTACACGTTATGTTTACCGTTGCGGTACGTACTGTACGAAACGATCCGAATATAAGACCTCCTTTATAAATGCTCTCATTATATATAATTGCTCATTCAAAGAAGATTGAATTACAGTGGCATAGTACAAACAAATCTATAATCTAAGACTATACAATTCAGTTTCATATTTGATTTAACCATGCATTTTT
This sequence comes from Mercenaria mercenaria, assembly GCF_021730395.1. Lineage (NCBI taxonomy): Eukaryota > Metazoa > Mollusca > Bivalvia > Venerida > Veneridae > Mercenaria > Mercenaria mercenaria. The sequence continues at coordinate 12,921,516 of NC_069362.1, read as the reverse complement.
GCAGTTAGATAGGGTAAAGTTTTATCTAATGGAGGACATATATATACATATCAAGGTTTGTGTAAAGTATCTGCTATTTGTAGAGGTTGTAATTTTGTACGCATACGTTTAAGATTTTCTTCTGTATTTAAATAAACGTGACTACAAGCTTTTACAAAAATAAAGATTAAAACGTGCACTGTAAAGGTATCAAATTGTCTAAACTTGTTATGTATATAATAAGGAAGAGCATTAGTGTCAGGTGTATGTTATTTATTAACTCGATATTTCGAGTTACATATCTCAAAATTTAGAGTTACTAAGTCGAATTTCGAGTTATGTATTTTGCCCTTTTATCCGCAAAATTTGAACGTATGTCCGTCTGTCATAGGACAAAAATGTAATGGACGGCTTTTGACTCTTAGAAATGTTATCACCTGTCTACATATCCATATATTGTACCCAACACGTACGGACTTGAACATATACTACCATACATCAATGTATGACTAGAGATACTCCAAATTTCAAACTGTATCCAGGATATATACCCTCATTTATATGTATAGTTCAGGTGGTAGGGGCTCGAACTAGGTCGAAAACATGCCATGAATATACTACCACTTTAGATTCCCTACAGTTTGTTTACTCAGCGCCGGGTTATAGTGATGAATACAGCTAGTCTGTCTACCTCTATGATCCGTGACATTCCATGCAAAGCATAGTTGTAAATACATGTACACTAGTGACTAGTCCAATTAAACCAACTATACTAGAGCTAATGCGGCTTAATATATCATGTTATTAAGTTATTAAGCATATATCTATTTCAAGAATTTTACAAAAACATTTGATAATTTTAGGTTTTTACTCATTTATTAATTATTCCTTTACATCTTTTAACGATGTTTCAGCAAATAACTTTTTATTTACACTACAGTAAATTCTTTTCTTTTTATGCCCCCGAAGGTGGGCATATTAAAATCGCACTGTCCGTCACGTCAGTCAGTCCGTCAGACCGTAACTTTGTTAATTCTTGTCCGGGCTGTAACTTTGTCATCCATGAAGGGATTTTGAAATAGCTTGGCATAAATAGTAACCTTTATGAGACGACGTTTCATGCGTAATACCCAGACCCCTAGCTACAAGGTCAAGCTCACAGTAGGGTCTGTTTCGTGTCCGGTTCGTGACTTTGCCATTCATCAAGAGATTTTGAAATTACTTACCAAGACCCCTAGCTCCAAGGTCAAAGTCACACTTAAGGCCTCAACAGACGGTAGGATTTAGTTGCACAAGACTAATTAAATGTAAGATGTACAGCCAAATATTATCATGTGTACGATGCCAATCCTTGATTTCGTAAATCTTACAGAGGACATGTTCTGTTTCGTAAGTTTAGCCTTACGTACCACCTACGTTGACAAGAAAAAGCAAAGGCCTGAAGGGCCTGAGAGTCGGCTAAAAATGTTGAAAGTACAAACTACAATTTGACAGGTGACACTAAGATACTGCCCATGACTATAAATATTTTTCCAGTAAACATTTGCCTCCGGCATTACCAAAGCAGGCAATTATCGGCTGGTATATATTCGCACATGATAAAATTTGAATATGAAAATTTATATATTGAAATTTTATAGCGCGGATTGCCACATACAATTTGTAACGGATGGACGAAAGAACTGTTCAGATATTTTACAGATAAGGGGCCTGGCAATAACCGTGTCACACGCTAGGTATTGTTCAATCATATTATAAGGGATGTGAATTTAAAGAATACTTACTTTTGCGTTTAAAGATATGTAAATGTTGCTGAGTGTCAATATATAGTGTCATAAATGTTTACACTGACAGGAAAATTGTGCATTCGAAACTAAGACAAGTTACTCGGACGAGCTACCAATTTCGGAAAAGATAACCAATATTAATAAATGCAGTTCTTTTTAGTTAAAACCATCATTTATTCTATTTCAGACCTGTTAACCCCTTCAAAACCATGTCAGTAGTCCCCAAGTCTATGTACTTTCAATTATCCGTTTTGATTCATGTAGACAGACAGGACCAGACTGGGCTGAAAAAATGTTTGAGCCATTTCTCCGTGGTCGGTAGCAGGGTGGGTGTGTGGAGGGGTGTTTCTTCCCGCTTTGAACTGCAGTCAGATTTTGAAATGGGCATTGTGGCAGGTGGTAAAAGGGCAAATGTATCAAACTGTAAAGTGGCAATATGGGGGAGGGTGTGGGAGGACACCCCCTCCTGCAAGTAGGGTTTGGGGTATCACCACAAGGAAATTTTGAAAATGCAGACCCTTGATACAGCCTTAGGTGCGATTTCTAACTGAAAATTTTATGTTTCAATTTCTAAATATTACCCAGATTCTTTTTAGTATTACAATATTCAAAGTATGAATGACTGTCACTTCATATTTTTACTTTCAGGTCATGCCTCAGCACTAGAATATAAGTCTGATATTGATTCTATGTAGGTGTAATAAAAATAAATTCTAGAATCATTTCTGTTACAATAATATCTATCATGTATGTTACTTGAATGTTAAAATTTCATAACACAGCTCGATATTTACCCAAAATATTATATCCGGATACGATAACACTTTTCTCCAGTTTCAACAATATATTTTACAAATTGTGATGATACGAAGACATTTAGCAGCAATTGGCAGTATCTGACATTGCTGTTTACGGTTAAATTACCTCTTATTTAAATCTTTTCATAAAAAAGTTGTTTCGTTTCGTCAAAGCAGCCAAACATAGACGATCTACTTTCGATTTCAAAAACTACAAGAAAATACAATTTAATGTTTCGCCGATTTGTTTATTTCTCGAAAAATAAGAATGAATATCATTTTTAATATCAGTAGTAACTAAACAAACCAGTAAGAGCTTCTTCTTCCGATAATTTATCCGTTTACTGACTGCAAAATTCAACCCACGCAAAGTCGTAGAAGCATTGTTATAAACAGGTCACGCGTGTTCGCCGAGAAGTGTCCAGAATGTAGTTAGGATTCATCCGCGAAGTCTCGCGGAAGAATTAACGTACTGCACATATCTTATTCGGGTCATTTAAAATGAAGCTGTCATAATTTAATTTCATCGATGTGGTAAACTCTTTGATAAGAGACATTCCAATGCTTTCAGAGGTACCCACTCAATAAAATACTAGCAGTATGTTCTGGAACTACATTTTGTCTTTCGCTGGATGTTACGCAGGCTTTGTAAGTCTGCGCAACTCATAAAATGCACAGCACAATAAATTTGTTATTTGCGCAATAATTTTAAAGATTATTTTTTGAAACGGACAGGGTAACAAATGGATAATTTGGCTAATAAGTTAATATGCAGTTTTTATTTGAATTTGTGAACATCATATTTGCTATTTTGTGACAAAAGGGCATAAAATTCGTCACCATAATCATATGCGCAAATGTATTACCAATTCCCGCAGAATCGTTATGCGTGTTTATGCTTAATGAGTTACCGCGGAAGAAAATACGTGGCTTTATTCGAGTATTGTACAATTACAAGCCATAAATATGACAGATAACATCGTATATTGGCCATAGCAAATAGGATTGACATAAATGAACTTCATTCGATCAATGAACTCTTTGAAATTAGAGACAATCCAATGGAACTACATCACTTCGCTGTGTTGTGAGGCCATTTAAGAATGAGAAATCGTGCGATAGCAAGGACTCGTCAAACGCTTGACAGCGTTTAGCCGACTCAAAAATGGGTAAATTATTAGTTGATAATGAGGCAAGTGAATGAAATTTCAGAAATAATTGCCAAAAAAAAAAAAACACAAATCTGAAAACAAGATGGCTTCCAATGCATAATGGAAAAAGGATGACATTGAAAAGTTAATTGATTTGTATCATGTGCAGTCGGATTCATAGGACATAGTAAATCCGAATTATTCTAAGAAAGACTATAGACTCGGGAGTTTAGAAATATTATGTTACACCTTTTTCCTTAGATAAGATTATATAATACATCATAATTTAGTTACGTATTTTTGTCATTTTCTTAATTTTCAATATTTGATAGGCATGTTTAGTATCAAAATGTTTGTCTTAAATTCAGCATTTTAAATCTGTCGAGTTCATTTTTCAGTTATTAACTTAGTTCCAATTTCTATTATTAATGGTTACATTCTTTTCAGTACCTGATACACTATATTCACTAGGTAAATATCTGTGATTTTTATGGGAGTGGAATACTGTCTGAATGTGAAAACTGTACAATTTTAAAATTGTACATCTTTCAGATAATTGGTGTTGTACAACTAGAACCTACCATCTGTTAAGGCCTTTACAGTTCAAATGTTCTAGGCTCTAATTTTGTGTCCGAACCATAACTCTGCCATCCATAAAGGAATTTTGAAATATTTTGGCATAAATGGTAACCACAATCAGACAATGTGTCATGCTCAAGGTCTAGATCCCTAGCTCTAAGGTCAATTTCATACTTAGAAGTTAAAGGTGAAGAGGATCTTTTTCGTTTTCGATATATAACTCTGTCATCCAAGAAGGGATTTTAAAACAACTTGGCATAAAGATTTACTATAATGAGACAATGTGTTACGTGCAAGACTCAGACCCCTAGTTCCAAGATCAAGTTCATACTTAGAAGTCAAGTCAAAGGTTGATAGGGTCTGTTTCTTGTCCGGTTCGTAACTTTGCCATTCATCAAGGGATTTCGAAATTACTCGGCATAAATGTTCCCCATAACGAGAAAACGTGTCATGCATAACAACCGGAACCCTAGCTCTAAGGTAAAGGTCACATTAACTTGGTCTGTTTCTTGTCCGTTCCGTAACTCTCCCGTCGATGAAGAGATTTTAAAATTACTTGGCACAAACATTCCCTATATTGAGATGACGTATCAGACCAAGACCAAGACCGCTAGTTTCAAGGTCAATGTCACACTTAGAAGTCAAAATTAACATTGTGTGTTTCTTGTCCGGTCAATAACTCTGCCACTCATCAAATGATGTTAAAATTACTTGTAACAACCCTTCCTATAATGAGTTGGTGTGTCATGCTCAAAACCAAGACCCCTAGCTCCAAGGTCAAGGTTACCTTCGGAGAACTTTTTTATCTGGTCGCAAAATGATTTCTGGCATATTTTGCACAGACAACTGTAACATTCTTGGGTTCACTTCAGGGGCGTTTGTTACTAATACGCCAGCTTTTGTTTGAGGTTAAATTCTAAATACATGCTATATTTTGAGAGTAATATATACTTGTATTTTCCCCTATAAAATGTCGAGGTCAGTAGTGGCTCTTTGTCACGTTACCTTTAAACGCACCACAAAATAACAGTAATCTTTTGTATTTCCATGATGATAATTATACAGTTTTTGTATGGGGAAAATGAGAACTTGATAACAAGTATCTAGTTACAAATTGAAAGTGACGTATATAAGGCTAAGACAATGTATTAAATGTCTAAATATATTATTAAATTAATGTAGTAGTTTGCACGGTACTTCGTGTGTTAAGGTGAGTTTAGACCACACTTTGTTTCTAAAGTGTAAGATAGTTACTATTCTATGTTTATAAAACTATACTGAGTAGAGAATGACTGAATAAGTTTGCAGATAAAGTTGTGAAAACAGGGCCTAAATTGTCCACCTGTCATCTTTTAAAATAGCTGTATTATACCAGTATTGCCAGAATTATTTGCACCAGTTCATGCGGAAGGAAAAAGAAGACCACTAGGTTGTGGGGGTCTTTACACTTCTAGTAATTTCTTGAATACCGATGGTAAAAGTAAATACTTTAGCCTATAATTAACTGTTAATGCGAGTACGATAATGTTACACACCGAAAGCCACATGAGAACTACATGCAGATATAGTCTTCACTACTACGGAAATATAAAGTGGTAGTATTGGACTGGGAATTCATGGCATGCCTTCCAGATATGGTCAAAATAGTGAAATATTCTAAGTTTGAAGACTTCCTGGTCACACTCTATCACCTCTACATCAACATAAACTATTTCATTTGAAATTTCGAGATACCCTGGCACCAATTTTCTGACATAAAATTTCAGGTTAAAGTTTTGAAGCCCTTTCACTCTTTATTTGTATTATCATACGGATTTGATTCAAACTTGAAATAATTGTAGCACATCATCACCCACATCATATGACACAAGGGCTGTAACTCTGGCACCAATATCTTATGAATTTTGCCCCCTTTTTACTTAGAATTTTAGATTTACGTTGGTGCACCTTGACTTTATCTGTGTTATTACTAAAAACATTTGATTCAAACTTAAAATAGTTCTTCAACATTGTCCTCCTCATCATATGACATAAGGTTCGTAGTTCTAGAACGAATATTTAGTGACTTTTGTCCCTTTTTAGCTCGACTATTCATAGAATAGTAGAGCTTTTGGACTCGCCCATGCGTCGGCGTCCGCGTCGGCGTCGGTGTCCGCGTCCGCGTCCCGATTTGGTTAAGTTTTTGTATGTAAGCTGGTATCTCAGCAACCACTTGTGGGAATGGATTGAAACTTCACACACTTATTCACTGTGATAAACTGACTTACATTGCACAGGTTCCATAACTCTGTTTTGCTTTTTTACAAAATTATGCCCCTTTTTTGACTTAGAAATTTTTGGTTAAGGTTTTGTATGTAAGCTTGTATCTCAGTAACCACTTGTGGGAATGGATTGAAACTTCACACACTTATTTACTGTGATAAACTGACTTACATTGCACAGGTTCCATAACTCTATTTGCTTTTTTACAAAATTATGCCCCTTTTTCGACTTAGAATTTTTTGGTTAAGGTTTTGTATGTAAGCTGGTATCTCAGTACTCACTAATGGGAATGGATTGAAACTTCACACACTTGTTCACTGTCATGATCTGACATGCACAAAGCAGGTCCCATAACTTTATTTTGATTTTTTACAAAATTATGCCCCTTTTTCAACATAGAAATTTTTGGTTAAGTTTTTGTATGTAAGCTGGTATCTCAGTATCCACTAATGGGAAAGGATTGAAACTTCACACACTAGTTCACTTTCATGATATGACGTGCAGTGCAAAGGGTCAATAACTCAACTTTGCATTTTACAAAATTATGCCCCTTTTTCAACTTAGGAGTTTTTGGGTTAAATTCTTATATGTAAGCTGGTATCTCAGTACCCACTAATGGGAATGGATTGAAACTTCATACACTTGTCCACTGTCATGAGCTGATAAGCACTATGCAGGTTCCATAACCCTATTTTACTTTTTTACTAAATTATGCCCCTTTTTCGACTTTCTTATTCATTCAAGCGACAAGGCTGTTAAATAGTCGAGCGTTGCTGTCCTCCGACAGCTCTTGTTTACTTAGATTTTCAGTTTAATTTTGATGCTTTTCACTATATCTCTGTTTTAACTATATTACTATACTATTATTTCCATGAAGTATGTCCCTTTTATACTTATTTAATGTTTTGATACACTTCTCTATCCCTGTCACTACTAAATACATTTGACACAGACTTATGGTATTGTTCAATATCGTCATCTGCATAGGAGTAATTTAACACTTCTGTGACAGCTCCAACTTCCTCACATGTGCCCAGTTTTACTATCCGGCATCGGAATAGTCGAGCGCGCTGTCTCCTGTGACAGCTCTTGCTATACAACGAGTTTTGTAAATGCAACGTAAAAAGGCACATATATAATATTCTTTTTACGTAAAGGAGTAAAGCCGAAAAAAATGTCTGTGTGTATAGAACCACGCCCAGTAATCTCCAGCATCATAACCTTTCAGTTATTTATGAACCTTTCAGTTATGTATAGAGATGTTTCTGTTCTGACTTCCGGTTATGACGGTTTTATTGTATAAACAGAGACACAGATATGGAACGTGTTCTTTCTAATATTTCTACAAATGAAAAATCAGCGAATGTTGCATACATACAAGATTTTCCGTGGAGCGACCAACTTATAACTTCCTGTCATCTTTAGAAGTTGTACACGAGGACATTGTGCCGCCCATACCGCGTTCTGCTATTGTTTTCGAACACACACGTATTCTTGCGGCAAATAGTCGGCGTCAGCTGATCAAAGATACACGAACGTTTCAATTTATCCTCACAAAAACATGCGAGAGCGTTGTTTATTACATGTTATGATTCGGTTGATGATGTTATATGATAGTAGTATAGGCAGCTCTTTGGCGCCACGACTGCGCATAGGTGAAATGACGTCATGCGCAGCGGCCATTTTGAATTCTAATTTTAGACTGACATCATCTTTCTATTTTAAGAATGACCTCACTCTACTATTTATATCTCCCTGAAGTATACGGAGCTGACTCATATACCTATCTAGGGCATGTTCGCGCACATTGAGGGTCAGGTACTCAGCCCTAGACGGGGAGATAACGTGAAGTGAAAAAAATATATACAGAAGAATCAGATTAAATGCTATATTATTAATAAAAGATTATAGAGATTTTTCCATTATGGATATAAAATACTTTGTAAATAACAAAATTTATACAGGATAACTTATTTTGGATACAATATGAATAAGCGATAAATACCTGTTTGTTCCTTGGCGTTCAGTGAATAAATGACTCCGATGAAAGTATACTTGTTCTAAATGCGCATGCGTCAATCTATTTTAGAATGAGATCATTTGTTTTTAGTTACAATAAAATGCGCACACGTTAATCTATGTTTTAGAATACAATCATCTTTGTTTTTAGTTACAACGATAATTTATCTAGTTACAGTATTCTATTTCTTTATATTAGTACATCTAAATACTTACAAAATATAGATTAATAAAAACGAGTCTTCTTTAAATAAAATGCAGGAATAAAATAAACTAGTAACTTGCTTTTCATATATGTTCACTCCTCAAACTACCGTAACTAAATGACTCTAGTGGTAAATATATTAGTTAAAAATGTGCATGCTCAACTCTACAAACATCACGCGTGCGTCATTCATTATCATCTATTTTCCAAATCCACTATTCACCTGCACCATTAATATCCATCAAAAATCTTTGTCCCATTCAAACTGAATATACCCTGAACCCTAGATGAAAAGATTCTTTGTCTATTCAAAACTATTGACCATAAAGTACAAGCGCCACTCTGTCTAAGCAAACAATACCTAGCGGATCTATTTTCAACAAAAGTCCTTTGTGCTCGTTACTAAATATAGTTTTAATTATTGATGCTCATTACTCAAAGTCACGCACAGCTGTGGTTTACAAAAGATGAAAAGAATTCTTTTTCCCATTGAAATTTAATGACCCTTTTGTGCCGTGACCGAGAGATGAACTTTTTCGGACAAAAGATGAAAAGAATTCGTTTTCCCATTGACATTTAATGACCCTTTTGTGCCGTGACCGAGAACTGAACTTTTTCGCAAAAAAGATGAAAAGAATCCTTTGTCCATTGAAAGTTAATGATCCTTTTGTGCCGTGACCGAGACTGAACTTTGTAGGACAAAGATCGATAAAACGATTCATTATCCATTGAATTAAAGCCTTTTGATGTGAGATGAACTTCGACAAAGAAGACGTTGTCCATTGAAATTCAGTCTTTACGTTAAGTTTTGAACCACTGTTCACTAGAACATCGGTCACTATTTTTGGTCGATCGATTATCGATTCCCATTTTCAAAAATCGATATTTTACAGAGAGAAAAAACAACTGTCTAGATAAACACTCAGACCCTCTAAAACAACTTTTTCTGCCTGCAAAAATGTGCCGTAAGTAACGGAAGTTGTCAAAAAAGGTCATGTCTAAACTTGTACCGTAGCAGTCTTTTCCCACTAGCCGGCACTACCTATATGGGTAGAAGTAAAAAGGGCTCAACTTCAGAATCTATTTGCAAAAAGTTACGTTGTCCTGTCTTGAAAGGTCGCTTCGTTGTTTGTGCATGTAAAAACATTTATTTATTTATTTTGTTGGGTTTAACGTCGCACCGACACAATTTTGGGTCATATGGCGACTTTCCAGCTTTAATGGTGGAGGAAGACCCCAGGTGCCCCTCTCAAATCAATTACGAGGGAAACACCTGTCTAGATAAACCACCGACCTCCGTAAAGCCCTGCTGCAATGTGTCCCGTAGTAACGAATTCATCTTCTACGACGTGCATCTTCCCACTAGCCGACACCAATGGTAGAGAGGGCCAACTTCAGAATCTAAGATCTAACAATTCGGTCCGCGAGGTCCCCTGTAAAAAACATAGTGTATATACTGTTTCTACGTCAATCTCGCTTTTTGCTTGTTCGCGTGTAGCTGATCACTCAGTAGAAAGGTACAGAATTTAGCTAGTGTCCGTAACAATAACAATCAAAAATGGCCGAAGAGGAAGCCGTCGCTGGCTTAAATAGTGGAAAAAGAGTCGAAAGACGGAAAGAAAAGCTTTGTTTGGGTTCGTAGAAACACAAGGTGTTGCTTAAACATGTCTTTCAGTACAACAAACAAACAGCCAAACACTACACATTTGAGGCCCATCGAAAACGTGGGCAAAAGTTAAAAAAGAAAACCAAAAAAAAAAAAAAAAAAAAAAACACGCGATGCCAGTACCGAATGTAAGTGCAAGGTAAAAATTAGACAGGGTATGAAACAGGCTAAAAATAAATAAAAACATGGTAAATAAATAAATTAATTAATTTAATAAATAAATAGATATCTGTGGAAGAAAAATGCAGAATTTTAGCTGTTTGAAACCCGACTCCAGTGCCTGGTATTATAGTTCACTAGGTTGTAAAGTAGGATAAATGCAAAAGAGGAGTGAAGGCACAATGAAGATCTATAAAAGATTTCATTAATTTTCATTTATTTTATTTATTTCACAGATACAAATACAACACAATCAAACAGTAATATAAAAAGTAGGCAATAAAACTAAACATAACATTAACAAGAAGGTATATAGCATGCCCATGAACAAACAGGTTTTTAATCTAACTTAATAATCGATATATCGATGTATCGGTATCGTCGATATGCCAAAGACCCAATCAATGACAGCCCTACAGATACTATTTCTATATATTTCTTTGTCATTGTTTTTAACTCAAAATGGTCAGAACGGTTTTATTTTTACGATACGGCTATATGTTCCATGTTGACTTAATGACCCGAGAGAAGTTTAGCCCTATAACTGTTTTTAAACTCTGTGGCAACATTTTACGATATCAAATTGAAAATGATTACCCTTAAACGATACATTAGATCATAGTCCTCAAAATTGATATGGGGTTCTCGATTCGATTTGCAATCGTTATCGAGTTATGACGTTAAAGTGATTTTAAACTTTTCTAAAACTTGAACGGTCTCGTCATGTCTATTCCTATAAAGATGTTATATATGATATCTAAGTACCCACCAAGGAAATAAGCTCCGTATCCCGTATTAATTATGAAGTTCAATATGTTATTTACGAACGTAAGTCAGTCTCAATATCATTAAAATAACCAAAATCACTTAGAAACAGTCGAATTTTGATAAAAACAACCGCAAAATTTCATTCAGCTCGATCGTTAATATCTTTTACATGCGATATGTAAAGTAAGTAATACCGATACAATCATTAAATTCAGACTTTGGACTAAAAAGTGCAAAAAAGCAGAACTGAAAAACATTAAAAAATGACAAAATGACAGCAATTTTAAAATATAGTAAAACGGTATCGGTGAAGTACATTGAATGTTTACGAGAATATAAAATAAGCATATTTATCGATATGACACATTAATGCAGTAGGCGTGGCGTGTAATCTATAAATAACCTGTGTACTGTCAACAATCGGACGTATATATAGGTTATGTTTTAGAGGTGTTTTTAAAGTTTTAAAGTTTTTAAAGTTTTAATATTAATAAAATAAATCTTAAGAGTATAGATGTAGTTCATGGTCAGTGGCAGTTTTTCTCAGGCGTTTCAGGAGTGCTCTTACCCTGGATGACAAAATTTAATCAAGTTAAATATATTTCATAATCTATTTATTATTTTGGAAATTTAGATACAATTGAGGGGGGTTTAACATTTAAAAACATTACAATAACAATAAATACTCCATCCAAGATCCAGACATGTTCCAAAATTAACACCCGGGCCTAAAATTAAGGTCCCTTTTTAATCATATCATATGAATCTAATTCTTTGGAATCGATCTAGGCGCCGACCTGTGTCTGGCAACGGGTCTCAAAATTCAAATCTCGCTGGGCCTACGATTGATTAGTTAGACTGGAAACAGTCATAACTACGCAGCGCAGCGTAAACAAATAAAAATGAATAAAACAAAACAAAACAAAAACCATATCGTGCACTTCAATAGAAGTTAATTATGGGCCACAATACAGCTTTCTTCACGGTACGTGCATTTAATCGATTTTATTTATGCGCTCTATTGGCGTGTAAATTGCACGGGACAGTTTATGTTGGGTTATTAAATTGTAAATGTATATGTTTATTTAGGATTTCATGACACTTGAAATGATGCAGTTCTACAGTATTTTTCAAGCAGAGTCTGGTGTATATTGTTACGTCAGTAAATAACATAATGGACTTTATTATTAATACGGAATATAGAGCTCGTTATTTGTTGAGTATTTTTAAATATATAACAGCTGAGACTGACTTACGTTCGTAAATAACATATTGAACTTCATAATTAATACGGGATACGGAGCTTATTTCCTTCGTGAGATATCATATATAACACCTTTATAGGAATAGACATGACGAGACCGTTCAAGTTTTAGAAAAGTTTAAAATCGCTTTTACGTCATAACTCGATAACGATTGAAAATCGAATCGAGAACCCCATATCAATTTTGAGGACTATGATCTAATGTTTCGATTAAGGGTAACCATTTTCAATTTGATATCGTAAAATGTTGCCACAGAGTTTAAAAACAGTTATAGGGCTAAACTTCTCTCGGGTCATTAAGTCAACACGGAACATATAGCTGTATCGTAAAAATAAAACCGTTCTGACCATTTTGAGTGAAAAACAATGACAAAGAAATATATAGAAACAGTACCTGGGTTCACAAATATCTCTAAAATCCGTTAAAAACGGATCATTGAATTTCAAAGGTACAAAAACGTCTTTTCATCTTTTGTCCGATAAAGTTCAGCTCCCGGTCACAATACAAAAGGCCTTTTAATTTCAATGGGACAAAGGATTCTTTTCATCTTTTGTTCTACAAAGTTCAGCTCTCGGTCACGGCACAAAAGGATCATTAACTTTCAATGGACAAAGGATTCTTTTCATCTTTTTTGCGAAAAAGTTCAGTTCTCGGTCACGGCACAAAAGGGTCATTAAATGTCAATGGGAAAAAGAATTCTTTTCATCTTTTGTCCGAAAAAGTTCATCTCTCGGTCACGGCACAAAAGGGTCATTAAATTTCAATGGGAAAAAGAATTCTTTTCATCTTTTGTAAACTACGGCTGTGCGTGACTTTGAGTAATGAGCATCAATAATTAAAACTATATTTAGTAACGAGCACAAAGGACTTTTGTTGAAAATAGATCCGCTAGGTATTGTTTGCTTAGACAGAGTGGCGCTTGTACTTGGTCAATAGTTTTGAATAGACAAAGAATCTTTTCATCTAGGGTTCAGGGTATATTCAGTTTGAATGGGACAAAGACTTTTTGATGGATATTAATGGTGCAGGTGAATAGTGGATTTAAAGAATAGATGATAATGAATGACGCACGCGTGATGTTTGTAGAGTTGAGCATGCACATTTTTAACTAATATATTTACCACTAGAGTCATTTAGTTACGGTAGTTTGAGGAGTGAACATATATGAAAAGCAAGTTACTAGTTTATTTTATTCCTGCATTTTATTTAAAGAAGACTCGTTTTTATTAATCTATATTTTGTAAGTATTTAGATGTACTAATATAAAGAAATAGAATACTGTAACTAGATAAATTATCGTTGTAACTAAAAACAAAGATGATTGTATTCTAAAACATAGATTAACGTGTGCGCATTTTATTGTAACTAAAATAGACAATGATCTCATTCTAAAATAGATTGACGCATGCGCATTTAGAACTAGTATACTTTCATCGGAGTCATTTATTCACTGAACGCCAAGGAACAAACAGGTATTTATCGCTTATTCATATTGTATCCAAAATAAGTTATCCTGTATAAATTTTGTTATTTACAAAGTATTTTATACCCGTAATGGAAAAATCTATATAATCTTTTATTAATAATATAGCATTTAATCTGATTCTACTGTATATTTTTCTTTCACTTCACGTTATCTCCCCGTCTAGGGCTGAGTACCTGACCCTCAATGTGCGCGAACATGCCCTAGATAGGTATATGAGTCAGCTCCGTATACTTCAGGGAGATATAAATAGTAGAGTGAGGTCATTCTTAAAATAGAAAGATGATGTCAGTCTAAAATTAGAATTCAAAATGGCCGCTGCGCATGACGTCATTTCACGCATGCGCAGTCGTGGCGCCAAAGAGCTGCCTATACTACTTACAATTCTTCAAAGGGGGTTAGCATTCTTCGTAAAACAATATATGTCGAAACGAAATGCAGGGATCGACACACAAACGGTGGCCCAATGACACGGGGACAGTGTATTTCTTCATAATAAACCGATATTTCTGCCGTTAACAACGCTCTTACAAGTTTTTTGTGGAAGGGTTTTTAAATGCTTTTTGAATGTACAAAAAAACTTAATGACCTAGCTCCAGTTTACCTCACAAGTACATTTATTTTCAGTTCAGACATTCAAAGCAGAACTTTGAGATTCTCCCCTAAGTTAAACCTTTACCCTCCGAAACCTAACACTGAATTCCTCTGAAAGTCCTCTTTTCATTTCCGGCACCGCCATTTGTTGCATTTCAAGTCAATATATGTATACATGTCTGTTGGATATGTTTTGTAAATGAATTTGAATGTATAGAATAATATGACAGCCTCATAGAGGATTGACTTTGTGTAAAATTAGTAATTTCCTCTTAAAATAAAGGCTTCATTAATAAATAATTTAATAATTACCGTTGTGGTCAATTTGGTATCGAATAAATATTGAAAGGCGAATAACTAAATTATTATTGAAAACATTTATATAACCAGTCGTTGGCAACAGTAGGTCATCCGGTTTATGACGAATATATTAAAGGGCTTACTCGTCTAAAGCTCGCCTTTCAAATATTAGATGATCTCTATTTTCAAATATTAGAGGGCTTGCTTGTCTAGAGCTCGACTTTCAAACATAAGATAATCTCTATTTTCATATATTAGAGGGCTTGCTTGTCTACAACTCGACTTTCAAATATTAGATGATCTCTTTTTTTCAAATATTAGAGGGTTTGCTTGTCTATAGCTCGATTTTCAAATATAAAGTCTTTTTTGTTATTTAAAGCTCTACTTCCAAATAAGGCTCACTCGTCTAAATCACTTGTCTGGACTTAAAATTTGTTTGCATTGTCAATGCCGGTTTACATGGACAGAAAACTAGAAGTGCAGTTATAAAGATATAAATGAATAAGTACTGCAAATCAGAAAATTAAATTATTATAGGCTTTGGGTAAGGAATAGGGGTCTCCGTGACCGAATGATTAAAGTCGTTGACTTCAAAACCACTTGCCCCTCATCGATGTAGGTTCGAGTCTCACTCGGGGCGTTGAATTCTTTGTGTGTGGAAGACATCCAGCTGGCTTACGGAAGTTCGGTGGTTCTACCGAGGTGCCCGCTCGTGATGAAATAATGCAAGGAGACCTGGGGTCTTCCTCCACCATCAAAGCTAGAAAGTCGTCATAAGACCTATAATTGTGTCGGTGCGACGTTAAACCCAGCAAAATAAAAAAAATAATAAAACTGAGTAAGGTATGTCGTGATAGTGATACACAGTTTAATCTTTTTCAGCATCCGGTTTTGTCCAGAGATGAAACGAAAGTGTTTCCGCTGGCGATCACCGCTTCTGCTAGCGATCGTCTGCATTCTTATACACATTTACCGACATTATTTAAAAAATGCTGACGCAGCCTTAATGCCGTCATTGACAAAGAGAAGTCTTAAACGACTTGTACAAGATGTAAACTGTGCTGCTATCTTGAACGGTGACAAGTCAGAAATCAACAAAGCAATAAAATTGATGAAGACTGGGAACTACTCGCGTAAACGGATTGCAGATAAAGACTATATTCAGCTTACGACAAACTGTGCTGTTTTTAAAAGCAGTCGAGGATATTATAACCTTGTTTCACCAGAAGAGGCAGAATTTCCTGTCGCTTATAGCATACTACTGTATAAAGATGTTGAACAGGCTGAGCGATTACTACGCGCAATTTATACACCGCAAAACTACTTTTGTTTGCACGTTGATGCTGATTCTAAACAAGAAGTACATGATGCCGTCCAGGGCATTGCAAAATGTTTTGATAACGTTTTTGTTGTTTCTAGAAAAGAATTCATAGTCTACGCGGGTTTTACGAGGTTACAAGCAGACATAAACTGTATGGAGAATTTGTTACAGAGTGGACAAAATTGGAAATACTTTATTAACTTGCCAAGTCAAGAATATCCATTGAAAACGAACAAAGAAATAGTAAAAATATTGAGAATTTATAACGGAGCAAACGATATTGAAGGTTTGACTGGCAGACGGAAGTTGACATTTCGATACAAAAATCGGTTTGTTTATAAACATATTGATAATAGTACCAAACCAAAATCATTTAAAATAAAACAGATAAAAGACGCGCCACCTTATAACATAACTGTTGTAAAAGGTAGTGCTTATGGTATATTTAGCCGAGATTTTGTACATTATATAGTAAATAATAAAATTGCACGAGAATTATTAGACTGGTTCAGAGATGTACTCAGTCCAGACGAGTATTATTGGGCGACATTGAACTTCAACCATCACATTGGGACACCATGCTCATATTACAAAGGTGAGTTTGACTGTAACTGTTTGTGTGTAATAGGGCACACTATTAATATGACATTCAGCCAGGGACATTGCTATGGAGCGTGTATGTTTGCAAAATTAAATCACACTTCCATTAACACTATTATAATGCTAACATTTCAACTGTCAGCTGAAAAAAGGAGAAGCAAGTTATCATTTAGTTGATCCATTCGTTTATTTTGATACAGAGATGCATTTTGGGATCCGCGAGTTTGCATCACAATTTTATCATCGCACGTTCTGGTGTGTATGTGTGTGTGTGTGTGTGTGTGTGTGTGTGCGGGGTGGGGGGGAGAGAGAGAGAGAGAGAGACAGAGCATAAGTTTATTTTATTTTTTATCAAGTCGAAATATCGGCTTACTGCCATATAAGGACGAGGATGTAAAGACCAGCACCTTTGAACGCTACCCGGTCATCGTTTATGAGCAGTTAGGTCTATCAAAGGTACCGATCTACAGGCTGATAGAAGATGACCCTGAAGCGTCCTCGCCTAAAAATATTTTTAGTTTTACAATATTTAAGTCTGCAAGGCTTTCAACCCAGTTTACAAGAAAATGTATCTACGGGCTATCGTTTGAGAAAAAAAAGATCGGGTACTTTGGGTACAGTTTTTGCGGAGGTCGAGGGAGCTTACCGGTAAGTGTTTGAACTTTGAATAGTTCATTTTAGACCATATCTGAAAAGATTTCAACCTTGTTTGAGCCCTTACGTCCGGAACATGCACCCACACTATTGATGAAATCATACGTACATGTGCTGCCAACATTTTGAACTTTGGAGTAACGCTAGAGGTTGTGATAGGTCATTCATTGACGTAAGATAATTTTTTTAGTAAAAGATAAATCACCGACTTAAAAATGACTGAAAACTTCCATAAACTTCGTTTTGCGCAATTAAAGGCTCGTCGCTCGCTCAGGATAAGAAGGGCATGACACTTTTTCTACAGAAATATCAACGTGTTATACATGATGCCAATTCTTTCAAAAGGTAAATGCCACAGTTGCCTATATGTATATAGGGAAATGTTTTTCTACTGGCAGAATTTCTTTAAACTTTTTGTACTGACTGAGAATCAAGTTTAAAACGGAAATATGTAATAAAAATCATAGGTACCCAGGCATGCTCTTGATTTATCTAATACTAGTAGTAAGACTGATTAATACACCTAACAAACGACAGGACCGCTATTTTGTAAGTCCACAACTGTGACGTAAAGGTTAAAAAGTCGGAAAGTTATAGAAGTGATTCAAAATTATCATAATGCAGAGAAATATTTTGAATTAACAAAAATGACTAATTACGCACACACAGAGGGAGGGGGTGGGTGGGAAATCCTCAATCCAACGATGAGTCCTACGAAAGAAGTGTATCAGCTATGATTGTGGCTGATGTTCGTATTCCATGTCAGGAAAACAATACTTTGAAACTTATTTGATTTAGCGAAAACGTTATGCAATGAAACAATAGGGACGGACCGATTTCTAATGTTGGCAAAACTTGTGGTCCAACCCTTTTTTATTATCGCACCTTTGCAAAGTTACCGAATATTTCTTAATGTACAGTAGCATTATATATGTCTTGATGCAATGATAGTTGCTGTTGTATATATATTTACATATATAGCTGTATGTTATTTTCTTGATGTACATTTACCATAATGTCTTGTGTGATAATTACAATAAAATATGATTATCTTAATTGAATCTGGATAATGCAAATTAAAGAAAATATTTGTATTTCTTTTATCGGCATGACAATATTCAGTTTTGGTCATGAATGATCCGCATTTGCAACTTGGAAAAAGTTTTGATGCACTTTCACTTCTTCTCTGTTATTGCTTCATGGATTTTCTTCAATCTTAAAACAGGAATTCATCATCACCACCCAAATCATATGACACAAGGACTAACTCTCACACCAATATGGGAAAATACCCTTTTTATTTAGAATTTTAGGTTAAATTTCTGATGTACCTTCACCATGTTTCTGTAATAACAGAATGGATTTGATTCAGATTAAAAACATTTGTTCGACATCATATCATCATCCATATGATATGACATAAGGTTAATTACTCTGACTTCAATAGTTCATGAATTATGTCCAATCTTTATTTTGGATTTTCAGGTTTAAGTTGTGAGATGCACTTTCAATCTGTCTCTGTGTTATTGAAAGGATTTGATTTAAATTTAAAATACTAGTAGTTGTCGAGTATTCTCACTGACATCACTTGACACAAGGTCCGTAAAACTGGTTCAGATATTTCCAGAATTATGCCCCCATTTTACTTTGAATTTATTGCACTTTTCTATCTCAGCTATTACTAAATGGATTTTATTCAAACTTAAGGCATATCAGCACGTTCCGATCAAATATTTTCTACAATTTATAATTTGATTAAACCCTATTTTTCGAAACTTCAGAACATACTTTGAAAATTCGACAAATAAAACAAACAAAGTCGTGTGCTAGAATTTTTGTTAGATTTATTTTTAAAAAAATGGATCTCAAAGAAGTTTTGATAATTGGATTCTACGGAAAAAATCACTATATTGATGACATTTTCGCAAGTATAACTTTTTATACAACGTAGAAATTAATGAAACTTCTCATATTTATAAATCGATACATGATAAAAAAGCAACAACAACAACAAAACATATACATAGGTCTGCGTGCTTGTGAAGATTAAAGACATTCGCACATATCTAGCTAATTTTGTTACATTATTTGAAATAAGTTAACGTGTTAAACATTTTATTATCATATTCTAACTTTATACATACAGTTGTTGTTTTGATAAATTTACTCACGAGTTGTCAGAAATTCATCAAATTATTTGTCCTTATGTCGAGTCTATTAACGTAAATGTGTCCAGGTAAATGACCGCTCCTTAACGAGTGTGACGTCGGTACTTTACGTCAGTGCGTCAGTATGTAAGCGTTAACGTAGTGTAACCAATGTCTAAATGACGTGCTAGCATTACCGCTGGTTTATCAAACATGCAGAACTAATAGTATCTGAAAATAGTTGTTTCACATCATAAAACACAAAGTGCTTTACTCTTGCAGAAATATTCTACTACTTGTATCACTTTTATATTAAGAAATTCTAGTTACTGTTTTTGTACACTTTCACTCTATCTCTGTTATTATGTCTCCCCCAGGAGACATATTGGTCCGTCTGTCCGTCCGTCCGTGCCCGCGAAATGATGGTTAAGTGACTGCATAACGGTACTTTCTCTTTGATGTCATTCATTCCGTTCTGTTTATGTGACCTTTTTCTTTTTATGTGACTGTTAGAACAATAGAGAGAACGATGGGGGTGTCACATAAAGGTCAAGGTCACAGGGGCCTGAACATGGAAAACCATTTCCGATCAATAACTAGAGAACCACTTGACCCAGAACCTTGAAACTTCATAGGATGATTGTACATGCAAAGTAGATGACTCCTATCGATTTTGGGGTTACTCCATTAAAGGTCAAGGTCACAGGGGCCCGAACATTGAAAACCATTTCCGGTCAGTAACCTGAGAACCACTTGACCCAGAATGTTGAAACTTCATAGGATGATTGGTCATGAAGAGTAGATGACCTCTATTGATTTTGGGGTCACTGTCAAAGGTCAAGGTCACAGGGGCCCGAACATGGAAAACCATTTCCGATCAATAACTAGAGAACCACTTGACCAAGAATGTTGAAACTTCATAGGATGTTTGTACATGCAAAGTAGATGACCCCTATCGATTTTGGGGTCACTCCATTAAAGGTCAAGGTCACAGGGGCCTGAACATTGAAAACCATTTCCGGTCAGTAACTTGAGAACCACTTGACCCAGAATGTTGAAACTTCATAGGATGATTGGTCATGAAGTGTAGATGACCCCTATTGATTTTGGGGTTACTCTATCAAAGGTCAAGGTCACAAGGGCCTGAACATTGAAAACCATTTCCGATCAATAACTAGAGAACCACTTGACCTAGAATGTTGAAACTTCATAAAATTATTGATCATGAAGAGTAGATGACTCCTTTCGATTTTGGGATCACTCCGTCAAAGGTCAAGGTCACAGGGGCCTGAACATTGAAAACAATTTCCAGTCAATAACTAGGAACCACTTGACCCAGAATGTTGAAACTTCATAGGACGATTGGTCATAAAGAGTAGATGACCCCTATTGATTTTGGGGTCACTCCGTCAAAGGTCAAGGTCACAGGGGCCTGAACATGGAAAACCATTTCCGATCAATAACTAAAGAATCACTTGACCCAGAATGTTGAAACTTCATAGGATGATTGTACATGCAAAGTAGATGACCCCTAACGATTTTGGAGTCACTCTGTGAAAGGTCAAGGTCACAGGGTCCTGAACATTGAAAACCATTTCCGGTCAGTAACTTGAAAACCACTTGACCCAGAATGCTGAAACTTCATAGGATGATTGGTCATGCAGAGTAGATGATTCCTATTGTTATTTTGGGGTCACTCCGTTAAAGGTCAAGGTCACAGGGGCCTGAACATTGATAACAAGTTCCGATCAATAACTTGAGAACCACTTGACCCAGAATGTTGAAACTTCATAGGATGATTGAACATGCAGAGTAGATGACCCCTATTGATTTTGGGGTCAGTCTATTAAAGGTCAAGGTCACAGTGGCCTGTTCATGTAAAATCATTTTTTGGAAATAACTTGAGAACCACTTGACCTACAATGTTAAAACTTAATAGGATGATTGGACATGCAGAGTAGATGACCCCTATTTATTTTGAGGTCACTTGATCAAAGGTCAAGGTCACAGAAGCCTGAAAAGTGGCTTGAGAACCACTAGGCCAAGAGTGTTGAAATTCAGCGGGATGATTGGACATGCCAAGTAGATGATCCCTTTTGCAGCCAACCATCAGTGTCTCTTTGACTTTCGCTCCTGACCCCTATTGACTTCTTGCCTATAGGACTTTGCATTGGGGGAGACATGCGCTTTTTTACAAAAGCATTTTCTAGTTAATAAATAGATTTCATTCAAACTTAGATTGTTGTCCAACGTCTTCATCCACATATTGGGCATTAATAACTCCAGTGATATCTCTTGCTTTCTCAGATATGCCGTTTGTCACTACCCGACATCAAAATAGTCGATCGCGCTGTCGCCTATGACAGCTCTTGTTTTATATCTACTAGATGAATATAATCTTTATATATTTGTCTGCTAAATGAACAAGTTATGTTTTTATTTCTAATAAATATCAATTAAAGTTTCAAGATAGACTGATGTTGTTTTTTCATATGACAATAGAGACAGTAAAATGTACATGTATCCCGGTTTTTAAATCTCTTTTCTTTTTCATTCAAGAAGTATCTGGAAACAACCATCTTACATCAAAAAGCTCTGTTCATAGGCCATTTTGGATTACCATTTGTGTATTCATATATCTCAATGTGCACGATAGTCTGGCCATGGCAAATATAATCAGGGGAAAACGTAATTCGCATCTAGCCTTTAATCTGGCAGCGTCCTGGTGCAGCAAAGATATTTAAATTTGTCTTACATAGGACATAGTATCTCCTACGTATGAGATATTAAGTCCTACGTAGGAGATACCAAGTCCTACGTTAGACAAATTTAAATCTATCTGCTGGCACCTGCCATCATTATCGCTGTCTGATAGCAAATACTTTGTAATCATGTTACGAAGTGAAATTGTTGATGGTAGTTTTGCCGGGGTTTTAGTTTGTGACATTTTACTCTGTTTTTATTTTCAGGCAAGCCAGATAATAAACCATGGCTGGCAACGTTTGCAGCATGGGGCGGGGAAAACCCATGTCACGGAAAACTCGTGCGTAGAGTATGTGTGTTTGGGGTCGGTGACTTAAAGGCCCTCTCTAGTAAACACCATCTGTTTGCAAATAAGTTCCACATAAATTACCAACGGTATGCTTTAGACTGTATGGAAGAATGGCACTACAATAAAACTGCTGAAGGAGATTTAAAATCTTTAAACATTTCATATTATGAATCACTTTCGTTTATAAAGAGAGATACAGGGAGATAACACAAACGGAAAATAGTTATTATAAGTACAAGTGCAGCAAGAAAACAATGAGCTGATATATACAACTGCTATAACTAGCTAAATGAGGTTTTCTGTGGTCAGCAATAATGGTCGCAAGTAAATTTTAATCAACAGATATGTGGCTATTCTATGCAATATACGCAAGAGCTTATTTACATCTCTGTATGGACTGACATGCTACTTCATATCTATTATTATACCGGCTTGTTCAGAGCATACATACGGACACTATGCAAAGAGATTGTTCGTTACAACTTGCGACAATTATGAACAGAATACTTACAATGTTGTTCAAGTGCTGTCAATTAAATACACCAATACTGATTTATAACAAACTTTGATATGTCTAACTATTCCGCATAGCTTTCGTGGTTGTTCGCAATAAACAATGTTTAATGCTTCTCCTTTACTGAACAATTAAAGCAACTATATTGCCAATGTATATGTATAACACTGATACAATGTTATCCAACAGCCATGTAATTATTTTTATTACTAATAATTAATAATTTTTGTGTAACTTAAATCAATAATAGGTTTCTGCTATGCTAATGAATATGATCTATAATGGATTATAATATAAGAAATTCTATCGTTTGTAAATATTATCGTCTTGCAATAAATGTAGAAATTCTGTCGTCATGCAAAGGGAAGTCACACCATGTTTTCTCCTCGTCCTATAAAGGGTCAAAACTGTCACTGACGTATTCTGCAGCTAAGTGGTAGGTTATCTCCCATTTGTTACCTCTCGGCATCTGTACATGATTCTTTGTAAATTTCCATTCCTAGAGCTTTTGGGAGTGCAATTAGCGGTTGTCATTAGTGAACAATTTTAATGTACTCTTATAGTGTTTTATTGACGGTTCGGTCACAAACAGAGCAGGAATTTTATAGACTGGTCCCAGATGTTAGAAATAACCCCGTAGAATGGGGAGGAGGTGAATGGAAGACACACCACAAATTTACGTGAAAATATACACAACTGGTGCACATAACGGAACAGACAAAAAGCGCGGTGAAAATAAAACGATCCATTACATATAAAGAAATTTTGAGGTTAAAACGGGTTTGGGTCATGCCGACTTCCCACTTGCCCTATTTTCAACTTTTAAGAAGACAGTTTACATAAAATAGTTCCTAGCTGAGTTAAGGTTTAGATATTAGTGACAGAATACCAGATTGTATAAAGCAAAAATTAATAGGGTCAGTCCTAGGTATCGGTACACCAGTGTTCGTAATAACTTGTCAAATGTCAGTGTGCAAATAGCAAAAAAAAAATTTATGGCCCGAACAGGCAAGTTGCAGACAAACGCCCACTTCCTCAGTCTGCAAGTCACGCTTAGGGATTTCAGTCACACGAAGAAATCTTTTCGGGCGAGCTTTAGTGACGGATTTGTGAGCAAAGTGTCATGGGTTTCAGGACGATCCCTGTGTTATTTGCCGTCATTTGAAAACGAAAGTAGGTTAGAATTTGCATATATTGATACGTCTTTTCTCTGTTTAAGGCTGAACACCACTAAATCCAGCTCTTCTTTATTTCATATAAAATCCACTTACTTCATGACGGTTTTTAGACATTTACTAGCATATCAGATTTTCAGAGACTTATATTCCCATAAAGAATTAGATCGCTACTTTACAAAACAAAAAGAAAAGGGGGTGTTAACTTTTATATAAGAAAACTACAGTTCGGTAAATTCAACCCGCTGAATTTACTACTTTTCGCTTCTTTCAATTTCTCTTTTCGAGACATTAAATTCTTACGCAGCCATTTTTACCTAGCATACGATAGGAACATGCCGATTTCAATAGAATGCAAAGTGATGCATACTGACACGCGGTAGGGTAAAAGTAAGCACGTTGCTGTCGAGAAAATGCACTAGGAAAGGAAAAAAGATCAGTACTATTTATATTTGGACTACTTGTGATCAGCCTTTAACTTATTTTTGACAATGTAGTGTTCTTATGACGAGAAAGTTAGTTACTTATTCGTTATTCCTTTTTCGAATAAGGAATAAAAAACTAGGTACTTTCTTTTACTTATTCCTTATTCAAATGCGAATAAGTAACAGACACATTAACACCAGATAAATTCTCATCTCATATCTATTTCACCGAAAAATCATATAAGTCGCATAAGGAATAAGTAACTGGTTTCATTTATTTACTTATTCCTTATTTAAACGCAAATAAGTAACAAACAGATCAATACCAGATAAAGTCTCATCTCGTTCACAATTTCTTCAACATGATTTGATTACTCACTATAAGACCTACAAAACGTGTTCTGAGCACATGTCATATCTTTTTCGCCGAGATATGATATAAGTCGAATAAGGAATAAGTAGCTAGTTTCATTTTGTTACTTATTCCTTATTCAAACGCGAAAAAGTAATAGACAAGTTAACACCAGATAAAGTCTCACCTTGTTTTCCATCTTTTGCTCATATGATTTTTTGAAAAAGGCGTGGCATCTTTCTTCAAGTGTTCAGAACACGTTTTGTAGGTCTTATAGTGAGTAATTAAATCATGCTGAAGAAATGGTGAACGAGATCAGAATTTATCTGGTGTTAATATTTCTGTTACTTATTCGCGTTTGAATAAGGAATAAGGAATACGTAACAAGATGAAACTAGTTACTTATTCCTTATTTGACTTATATCATTTCGTGGTGAAAACGATATGACGTGTGTTCAGAACACGTTTTGTCGGTCTTATAGTGAGTAATTAAATCATGTTGAAGAAATGGTGAAGGAGATGAGACTTTATCTGGTATTATTTTGTCTGTTACTTATTCGCGTTTGAATAAGGAATAAGTGACAAAATGAAACCAGTTACTTATTCCTTATTCGGAAAAGGAATAAGTAACCAACTTTCTCGTTATAGTGTTCTTGTATTTGAAGATAGTAGGTTTTACAATATTGAAAGAAGCCGACGCATCAGTCAGCATTGCAATTTTTATTCATTAGGTAAAGAATTCCATTTCTTGTTGGAGTATTCTTTCTTCATAGATCTAATACAAATCATCTACCTAGCTACTGATTCTTTACAATTAAGTCAACTAATAAATGCTAGCAGTAAAAGCATACTTGTTCAGCTGGCTACGTTTTGTAAGATTTTTAAGTTTTGCTAAAATGTTCTGAAAGTGTTAAGGCTATTGTATGATTTTCATACTTTATTGATGAATGCCCCGTAGTTCATAGACCCATTAAAGCGGCATGCCTCCAGATCGTTCGACAACAAATGTTCTTGAAATAAATGCTATATTTCTTAAGACGGCTTTAAAACTTAATTACTGACAAACTTTATGTTACGGAAACACATGAGAATTTGCTGTTTTTACTACTTTTTACGATGAAAATCGAAAAGCGTTTATCACGCTTTTACTCCAGGTAAACTGTCTCGATTATAAATATCTATATTTAGAAGTCATTATTCACTACTTCAGCTATAGCCCTATTGGTTACGACGACGGGAAAATGTCTTTATTGCCGCGGCAGTCAGGGGTTCGAATCCAGGCGCGGTCATCTTTTTTTCTTGATTTGGAACTGTAAAAATACTTTAGAAACAAAAATTCACATTCTAATTTTCATAATATGACCAAGCTTCAATTTGAAAGAAAGATTATTTTTTAGCCAAATCTGGAGGCATGCTGCTTTAAAGCTTAAGTAAGGGCATTTTGCCAAAAAGATAAACGCCCCTTTTATAAATTCTCCTAATATCAGGATGCACGATTTTGCTATAATTAAGAAATAATTTATAGCAAAAGAGTGTTTAACACTATTTGTGCACGATGGGCGGTTATACGTCGGGCGTAATAAATATTTGTACGACGTTTTACCGCCCGAGTTTATAAATAGTGTTAAAACACGGTTTTTATATAAATTATACCCTTAACTTAAAATAATAGATAAGGTATAGAAGCGCTCTTTCTTGATTACAACAAAAACACTGACGTCACCACACGTTAATGTGAGGTCATTCTAGCCTAAGAGTGTTTTAATAGACAAAAGCATATTAGAATTATGAATAATGAACAAATACATTACAATAAGGACATTATTTTCAAAGGATTTGTTCACTCATTTATCTCTGTCCAGTAAGAAGTAAGTGTTTCTATTTTAGTATACAGTCTGAAACATATTTTGTTATAAATGACAATCGTAGCCATACTAGCTGTCTATGATGTGTTGGGAGTATTAGGTACAACCTTGCAAAGTTCAGTTATTTGTATTTCATGTACTTATATGGTTTCGGACAAATTGCATACAATATACAATTAAGTGTATATATACATTTCATAAACACACGTCTGGAGGAGACGTATAGCTTTAGAACACAATATAGAATATGTAACAAGGATTTGAACAAACATAAACAAGAATCACTTACTTGATTAGACCTTCCTGTTGATACTCAGAACCGTTTGTTCTGAAATTTCAAGGCCGCAAACAACCTAGAATTAAAGAGAAGATTTCAAGTGTTAGATTTACTTAGGCAGGCTGACGGTGGAGTCATATGAACATATCAAGCTTTTGACATGGACTGCAGCGTTAACAATCTCTGTATCACTGTTAAAGGACGAAACAGAGTACAGGTAAACAAAATGTTGACTTCTTTTTTCATTATTCTGTTAACAGTTATAAAACTAGTAGCGTTCACAGATATTCATTCTAGCATAAAATTGCTGTTCTTGTCACTTTTTAGGGGTGTTTTAACAGGAGAGAAAACGTGTGTTAACAGAGAGATCCTCGCGCTCACGTGCTGTTAAAACACATTCGTTCCGTGGCAAAGCGTAAACGTCATTCGGCCCTAAAACGGATAATTCAAAACGAAATGACGTTAACGTAAAAAAACAACTCAGACATTCCCGCGCATTTCGTGGAAATCTAATGACTTTGAGTGACACTGTATTCGTTTATCAGTTTTTACGCGTTTTATGCTAGAATAGTGTTAGCGCATGTTCATTTCGTGTAATAACATCTTCAGAATCCCTCGGGATACGTTGGTACCCTCGCACAAACGGGCTCGGGAACCAACCAATCCCTCGGGATTCTGCAGATGTTATAACACGAAAAAACATGCGTTATTCCTACAAATATGTTTTATAAATATCTATATCATGTATCACCTGTAAACAGAAACGTTCCATAACGCAACTGTTGCTGTATTAGACAACGTTTATTATTACATACTCGTTTCTATTCCCCGTTAAGTTACACTGGTACCGGAAACGTCAATATTTTTCCATACACTGACGCCTGAATTTCATATCGGGTGTGTGACGTAATTTAGTGTGTGTTGTTGCACTCTTTTTTTCTATTTCGTTTAGTATTGTCAGTCCTATTCGGTCTATTGAACATATTTATGATATTTACATAATATTTATCCGTGTTGATGCGTATGTAATAAAAAGGTTATTATCTTTGCATCGGGAAATATGCACTCGTTCTTCAGCGGAAGAATATTGCGCTCCTAAAGTCGCGCAATATTCCCGCTGAAGAACTCGTGCATATTTCCCGATACAAAGTTAATAACCTATAAATATTCTCGTAATCAAATGCACCTTTATATGACCGTGTGGTTGATTTTCAAAGTCGCCTAGTAATACTCATCGGAACTGAGAACAGCTCTAAATGATCTAATAATTAATGTGTTCGCTTAGAGCCAAATTTTGGGTCCCGTGCGATTGGAAAAAAAGATTAATGGCGACATATACCAATCTGGAGCTCATACTAAGCCATGTCGCCGGTCTGAATTGTGCGACGGGACCAAGTTATGACGTCATCAAAATGGTGACCATTTAAAAAAGTAAATCTATGATCATCTTTAAATGATTGATTGGAGTGTTTTTGATTTTCATGCTAAAAGTGAATTTCTTGGTAGTTTACATCGTATTCATACATACTTATCTCGCATTGTGTTATGTTGAATATTAAAAGGAACGTTGCTTATACAAATTGAATATTAAATTAGGCCAAAATTTCACATTTAAATTTACTATTTCCGCATATTATTTATGGAATAATAAAATAAACATGTGTGTGAGTATTGTGTAAAGTTTAAATACTACTTACTTATTAATGTGTAAGTAAACGCACCACTAAAATCTGGAAGTTTGTTTGAAACAAATGGTTGTTACTATATAGACATTTAATTGTGATTGCAGTATACACAGTTAGTTTATATATTTAGAAAAACGAGGATTTTCTAGATTTAGATCAATATGTAATGATGAAACAAGTGCATAAAAGGTTAGTACAGTACATATTTCAAGGGACGTGAAATAAAACAGTAGCTTTGACGAAGTAATTCCTATACTGCATCATTATTAAATGTAAATAAAAAATAGAAACCTGATGATAATTATCTAATAATAATAACCTTGCATAATTGAAAACAGTATTAATATATTAGAAAAACTTAAAACCAAAAAACGCCATCACCTCGCAGGGACCTGAACTCACGGCCCTTCAAAAATTGTATAATAATATACTGTAATATAATTCTACATGTGGACTATTTCTGAATGAATGAACTCTTTTTCTTTCTAGTAAACTATTTTCTTGCTATTTAACACAAATAGACATAACAAAACTACAGAATAAAATAATTTCACTTTCACATTTAGAAGTTACTTTCTACATCCGTTGCTCTTGTTGTGACATTCATATATCTTCGCTATTGCCCTATTTAAATCGATGTGTCGCAAAGTCCTTAAACCATGAAATATCACTCTTCCGTAAAATATACACAGCATTCAGTGAAAACTGACATGATGTATGTGGATTCAGAAATATTTAAGCCTCAGTATGAAACACATCAATAAATTTACTTCTAACAATTTCTTTACAATGTTTTAACTTTTTTTTGTTAATATCTGCTTTGTAATGTTGTTTTAAATATCATTGTTTTATACCTGTAAAGATGTATCTAGAAATGTCTAGTTACAACAACATTAAGTCCCAGTAGCACAACTTTGCACGATATGGAAACTATGTATGATATGCTAAACATACGGTGGTCCTAGCGCTTATACAACAGTCTTTTCTACCATTCGGGAACGCATTAATATGATGATCGTGATTTCTCTGACACAGACTGACTGAATCTTGGTGAAGAGATTGTGATAGAGTCGCGTCAATAGGGACACAATGGATCGTGCTAAAATCAGATACGAAATAATTATTGTTGCAATAGAGTCGAATGTGACTGAAAATAAACAAACGCCCATAGTACTAACAAGGAGTTATAATGATCCTATTGAAAAATTGAAAAAAAACCTGTTTGTTTTCTGTTAAGAAAGGCATTCTCAAATATTAGTTGTTGAAAGAGGCCAATTCTCTGTGATTGAAAAATTACAGACGGCAATCAAAAAGTGTTACAATATTTCAAATACGTCTAAATTCGACAATTAAAAACACAAACTATACAAAGCTATTGCTGATGAAACAAATACATGGCAATTAAGTTTTTGGTCGGAAAAGATTAACATTCAAGAACTAGCAAGCTAAATTCTTTAGGGAAAAATGAAACTCGTCTCTCAGGCTGGTACTTACAGGATCAGTAACAGTTCCTGCTGATAATCAAGATCTTCTGAGGAAGTTCATACCTATTTCATTGCACGTTTTCTACGTTGGTTGATTCTTGGTCCTTCCGCGGAAAGCAAGAGTGACAATTCAAATATGTCATGGACAGCTACGTTCTCAGCTCGCCACAAAATCTTATGTGCTCAACCTTAACATGCATACGCATACATCTATAAACCTACTGCAGCACTTCGTGGTCATAACTAATAACATTTATGGGTTGCAGTCGTTGCATTATAAATTAAACATCAAAAAGTACAGAATATAAATACTTTTTACACGGGTTATATATTTACATATTTACGTAGACTACTTTTAGCTAGCTAATAATAATATGCAGTAACTGTTCTCTAATTAGGGTGTCTATATTCCAAGAAATGTTGGGAACTGTGGCCATAAGTTCTTTACCATTGACAATTGTGATTTCTTTTGACAGCAAGATTTCTGTCATAGAACTGTGATGAAAGTTCTCCAAAAATGTTAATAAATGCTGTGCCAGCCCTTGACCATTGATAAAGTTACCTCTTGGACATGTCTCAGTAATGCTGCTGGTTATATTTTTCTTCGTTTGAAGATTGAATTAGAATAAAATTAATTTCCCCTAAAGCGAATAAAGTCTCCGCTAGGTGTACCGTTTTTATTGCACGTGTGTCATTCAGCTCTCGGTTCGCTGACAGAAAAAATAACCCGGCTTCATGACCTGAAACTTCTAGCAGTTCAGACGTAAACATTCAGCTCCAACAGGTTTTGGAAGAACTGTGTCCCCAGCGTCAAGCGGTTTTCGCACTGAAGGAAGAAATTCAGGGCAATTTTCTAGACGTGGCTTCTGAGATAAAACGACTGAGAACAGACAAAGAGGTCGCTTGGAAATATCAAGGTATTAAGCTTCAATTTGTTTTCAGTTCTGAGGTAGAAGAGTCAGTAAGGCAAGTTTCCTGGGCAATTGAACATTCCAAATTTGACTATTCTAAAGAACTTTTGACGGAGTCGTTCAAGAAATTGAAGAAGCGCAATAAGTTAATCAGAATAGCAGATTCGTCTGCTGGCGGCTGGGGCACTGTGAAATTATATGAGGCTAATACCCGGAGGCAATACATATCGACATCGCAATGCCGGTACCATATAACTATTGTTTCCCCTGATATCGATTTTCTGCCATATCGGTCATGAGGTCAATTCTATCTCATGATTGCTAGTGATAGCGATTGCGAGGCAAAATCCTACAAGGTAGAAAATCCAGCGCTCAAGCGTAAACATTCTAGCTACAGGGGCGGCAAAGGTCGTACAGCCACTGAGGTACGTCCTGGTTCTTTGGGTTTTCTACAGTTGCTAAGTCATGGAGACCACCAGCTGCACAAAACATCCCGGTTCTGCAGCAAATATGTCATCCGTTTACTTTAGAGGCAAATAAAGTATATTTTCCAAAACATGACAACTTATTAGCACATATATAGGTGTTCTTGACTTTATAAACAATACAACAGTATGATTATAATTGTAATAGGGTAAAGGCTTCTTGCTTCCATTTAACGTCAAAGTGTATCAAGAAATAAAAATACTGTTGGATTTCTTAAAGTTGATGTAGCTTAAACGGTGTGAATTTATGGAACTGCATATACCAACAACTGACGTAAGATTCAATATAAATTTTTGAAAAAATAAAGTTCACAATTGTCTCATTAGACAAAATAGAGAAAAAAATGAACAAAACAGAATAGAATAGAACAGAGCTTTGATTTTTCACCAAACTGTTAATGAGAACAATACGAATCAACAAAAATTACATTAGTTCCGACTGAAAGCTAAATATCTTTGGAATATTGAAACATTCGACGACAGGAGGAAAAAGAAGTCAAAGAATAATTTTCTTAGGAAATAGTGTAATTTGCAAGTTAGGCGATCAGTGAAAGTTGGTGAGGTGGAGGGGGAGAGGATGTGTACATTTATTTAAATAAAAGATACAGCATGATTTGCACGCTGTGCGAAGATAGGGGGAAATTAACAGACGCGCAATATCATGTCTATTTTAGAAATGAAATCCAAGCTTGAAATCAAAACAAACAAACAACAACAACAACAAAAATGTATAATAGCATGCTTTCCATGAGTTTGCACTGTAGGATTATTTCGAATTTTGTACGACCTACATTTTTTTCACAGTTTTGTTCGTAAAAAGCCTTTTACAGCTAAAGAAACTTTAGTTTACACGCATAAATTTGATTTCATGATTGAATTGTATAATATTAGCACAAACAGATATCTGAATGACATATTGGATTTATGTATATCATTGTTTATACAAGACTAAGTAACTAAGACACTATAAATAAATAGACAGGATGAATCAGAGCTTTTTTTTTTAAATGTTAGTTCGGCTCTCATTGATACACATACACCAATGCTGATAAGAAAAATCAGAAACTTGATTCATAATTAGATAGAGTCTTTCTTTTCTTGATTTTTATGGAAACCTTGCAGTTTACAGTAAGTTTATTATTCTATTTTATCATGTTTTAAGGAGCAAACTTCTAGGCATGTAAAGTGAAACAAAAGTACTGTTATATGGACAAGGACATTCAAACAAAAATGGGAATGCATGCATCTGCACACAAGACTCGTTTTTTCTCGAGAAAAATTATTATACATGTTTTTGTTGGAAAGCTCGTTATTTTCTGAATGTAAATAAAAATAGAAACCTGTTGATAATTATCTTTTAAATAATAATAACATTGCATAATTGAAAACAGTATTAATATATTAGAAAAACTTAAAACCAAAAAAAAAACGCTATCACCTCACAGGGACCTGAACTCACGGCCCTTCAAAAAATGTATATTAACATACTGTAATATTATTCTACATGTATACTATTTCTGAATGAATGAACTCTTTTCTTTCTAGTAAACTATTTTCTTGCTATGTAACACAAATAGACATAACTACAGAATAAAACGATTCACTTTTACATTTAGAAGTTACTTTCTACTTCCGTTGCTCTTGTGACATTCATATATCTTCGCTATTGACCTATTTAAATCGATGTGTCGCAAAGCCCTTAAACCATGAGATATCACTCTTCCGTAAAATATACACAGCATTCAGTGAAAACTGACATGATGTATGTGGATTCAGAAATATTTAAGCCTCAGTATGAAACACATCAATAAATTTACTTCTAACAATTTCTTGACAATGTTTTAACTTCTGTTTGTTGATATCTGCTTTGTAATGTTGTTTTAAATATCACTGTTATATACCTGTAAAGATGTATCAAGAAATGTCTGGTCACAACGTAGCACAAGTTTGCACGATATGGAAACTATGTATGATGTGTTAAACGTACGGTGGTCCTAGCGCTTATACAACAGTCTTTTCTACCATTCGAAAACGCATTAATATGATATTTCTCTGACATAGACTGACTGAATCTTGGTGAAGAGATTGTGATAGAGGCGCGTCATTAGGGACACAATGGATCGTGCTAAAATCAGATACGAAACAATTATTGTTGCAAAAGAGTCAAATGTGACTGAAAATAAACAAACGCTCATAGTACTAACTAGGAGTTATAATGATCCTTTTTGAAAAAAGCCTGTTTGTTTTCTGTTAAGAAAGGCATTCTCAAATATTAGTTGTTGAAAAAGGCCAATTCTCTGTGATTGAAAAATTACAAACGGCAAATTGACTGAAAATAAACAAACGCTCATAGTACTAACATGGAGTTATAATGATCCTTTAATGAAAACCCCTATTTGTTTCATTCTCAAATATTAGTTGTTGAAAGAGGCCAATTCTCTTGGGTTGAAAACTTACAGACGACAATCAAACAGTCATTTTTTTGACGGAAAGATTAACATTCAAGAGCTAGCAAGCTAAATTCTTTAGGGAAAATGATTCTCATCTCTCAGGCTGGTACTTACAGGATCAGTAACTGTTCCTGCTGATAATCAAGATCTTCTAAGGAAGTTCATACCTATTTCATTGCACGTTTTCAACGTTGGTTGATTCTTGGTCCTTCCGCGGAAAGCGAGAGTGACAATTTGAATATGTCATGGACAGTCACGTTCTCAGCTCGTCACAAAATCTGATGTGCTTTACCTTTACATGCTTAGGCATACATCTAAAAACCTACTGCAGCTATTCGTGGTCATAACTAATAACATTTACGGTTTGCAGTGAGTCGGTGCACTATACATTAAACATTAAGAAGTACAGAACAGAAATACTTTTTACATGGGTTATATATTTATGTTGACTACTTTTAGCCAGCTAATAATAATATGCAGTAACTGTTTTCTAATTAGGGTGTCTATATTGCAAGATACTTTGGGAATAGTCGCCACATGTTCTTTGCCATTGACAATTGTGATTTCAAGAACGACACTTTTGATAGCAAGAATTCTATCATAGAACTGTGATGGAAGTTCTCCAAAACTGTTAATAAATGTTGTGCCAGCCCTTGACTATTGATAAAGTTATCCAAGAACTTTCAAGCGTTGCTCAGAATGCCAGACGATGGCTAATGTTTCATCACCCATCATGAAAAGTTTCCTTCTCGTTAGTTGCTTGCCACAGTCTGGGCTAAAGTGACTAACAATCGAAACTATGGACTATGGAAAGTCTCCATTATTGTCCAACAAAGTTCTGAGATCTTGTGGAAACTATTTAACATTTTACACGGGTTATATATTTACGTAGACTACTTTTAGCCAGCTAACAATAATATGCAATAACCGTTTTCTAATTAGGGTGTCTATATTCCAAGAAACTTTGGAATGATCGCCATATGTTCTTTCCCATTGACAATTGTGATTTCAAGAACGATACCTTTGATAGCAAGAATTCTGTCATAGAACTGTGATGAAAGTTCTCCAAAACTGTTAACAAATGTTGTGCCATTGGGCAGCCATTGACCATTGATAAAGTTATCCCAGAACTTACAAGAGTTGCTCAGACTGCAAGAGGATGTCAAGTGTTTCATCACCCATCATGAAAAGTTTCCTTCGTAAGTTGCTTGCCACAGACTGGGCTAAAATGACTAATGATCGAAACTATGGACGATGGAAGGTCTCCATTATTGTCCAATCAAATTTTGAGATCCTATGGAAACTATTAATCCTAACTTTTGAAAGGCTTCTATCAAAATAAAACATATCTACCGGGAAAGAAACGTTAGAAGAAAGGTTATCATTGCATCTAATTACGAGCGGATGTTTAAAAAAGATCATTGTGCAGTTCAACGCGATACGAATGCTAGGCAGGCAATTGTACAGAATAATGTTCATGTGTAGCAGAGAATGAGTTTAAAGCACACATTAAAAGCTACAACACTATTGGAATATGATGATATTCGTATATTGTAATAATACAGCAAATAACACACATACATTCAACAAGAAAATAATATGTTAAAATAAAGTGGGTGGGGTAAGATATATGTTGAATATTCACATTATTTAAGTGTTTATATACTGCAATATTGTTATCATATAGACAATGGAAAACTAAAGATAAGATGAAGTTGTGCAGTCTAACTTAAATAAAGTATGAAATACGCATAGTAATATTTTCAACCTTGGTCGCAATTTTGATGACGTCATAGATCGGTCCAGTCTCGGACTGGCGACATGTCTTTCTGTGGCCTTCAGACATGGTCTAGCAGTTTGGTATATGTCGCCATTATTTTTTTTCCTATCGCACGGGATCTCAGTTCTGCATACACTATAGGATAATGGGTGATCTTTGTTAAATAATATGTCCTATACTAGTATGACTTGTATATTGTGCAAATGATCAATACATATATACATATCAAGGTTTGCGTAAAGTATCTGTTATTTGTAGAGGTTGCAGTTTTATACGCATAAGTTTAAGATTTTCTTCTTTATTTTGATAAACAATAAGCGTCTGAGATGACTGCAAGCTTTTATAAAAATAAAGCTTTAAACGTGCACGATTATCTAAACAGTTGTTATGTATATATAAAGGGTATTAAATGTGTGCCTTATTAAATGATTTGTATAAAAAATAAAATGTACGGCTCTGTCGAGTATATTATCATCATTAGCTCGACTATACGAAGTATAAGGAGAGCTATCCTACTTACCACGGCGTCGGCGTCGGCGTCTTTCCGCGTACACAGTAAAACACAGTATTTCATCAGTTAGCATAAAATAAATAACGCTATTAACGTTACTACTGTTTCTACTAATGGCGTCATTGATGACGTCATTTATATGTGAAATACAGTGTAATGCTAGAATAACCATGGCTTCTGCTATAAAATCAAGCAATGGATAAACTTTTCATTATTTACATTTTAATGTGGAAGGAAGAGGTAGGCCTACCTCTGGCACCTCAAAGCTCACGTCTGCTAAGGTATAAATAGGTAGATGGATGACAGAGAGATCATTTGGTATCCAACGATTGAGGAAGACACATCGGGGATTCAACTAATAATTTATCCCAGTACCTTGATAAGGAGGTTATTGCAACTACCCTGTCAGGTCGGATAAATTATTAAAAAGAAAACGTTTGAAGTTCCTAGACTAAAGAAGAGTTGCAGAATTTCAACAAGATTTTGAGCTATAGGGCCAGCGCATAGGAGTTTTACCTTAAGGGTAGTTGAATGCTATAGACGATAGCAAATATAGGCTGAACATCGGAAAGCTGAGACAGAGACCTAGAGTTTAGTAATCTACTGCGATAGTAGGAGAGTTCCAGCTTATAGACGGTTCAGCGTTATTGGCGAAGTACAGCCAAGGCATCGGGGTTATACCTGTATAGTAGTTGAATGCTACATGTAATAGCATATAGGCGCTGAGCATCCAGGAGTCAAGGCAATCATATAGAGTTGCAACTTCAATTAAGAGGACAGAGGCCGAGCATCTATGCGATAGGACTCGTATGTTGTTGATTCAAAGAATTGTCTGACGGGAACTTCAACAAAAAGACCAGTCAAGTATAGAGTCTTCAGCCTATAGGAGTTTGAGCTTGTTACTATTAATTGAAGATTGTTAGTTTGAAACATTTAGTGATTAACCTGGTCCCTGAAATTATCTAGCTCATACTTGAAATCATTTACAAATCATTGGTACACGAATCATTTAGGCAAGGTAGGCAGAGGAAAATTTATGTATGAGATATTTGGTCTCACCAGCTATACGTTTAAACAAAGGACATTCTATATATTTTGTCAGCTAGTCTAAGACATAGTCACCTTAGCGATTGAACCCATTTCATTGTTCAAGATACTAAAGGCGTAGGCACTTCCCTGGGTCATATAACTCGTATCCTGACATCCCGGTCACCTTCTATGACCTCTCCTCAAAATCTGGAGCCATCCAGGTACTCAGTCTTGGCTAGACTCATTGATATCATTACTACACGTTCTTGTATAGTATGTCTATATTTCCTTGCCATATGGGCTCAAACTAAGTCGAAAACCTTCGTGATTTAAACATGGTTTATATAGTGATATTTTTATGAGCAAACGCTGCCCGTCATCTTGATCATATGACCCTGTAGGGCTACCCGATGGATACACCAGGTACCTAATTTTGGCCAGGACCTATTTATCAACGTTGAATGTAAACTATTGTAGTTGGTAACTCGGAATTTGGAGATACTTTCCTCGAAATTTCGACATAATAACTCGAAATTTCAACTTAGTAACTCGAAATTTCGAGTTGGTATTTTGAAATTTCGAGTTAATTAATAACATACACCTGGCACTAATGCTCTTCCGTAGTTATTTGGTAAATATAAATGTAAAGAATTTCAAATATGAGAAATAGCGGTCAATTCACGGCGGTTGTCAACACGGCGGCTTTATGTCCAGCTGCGGATTGATTTTGTGTAAAATGAGTTTTTTTTTCCTCTTTAAATAAAGGTTTTATTATAAATATCATTGTTATTATTATTATTATCATCATTATTATTATTATTATTATTATTGAATAAATGTTTTAAAAATACTGTAATGTTGCAAATACGTGTTTCATTCAAACACGTTCGAAACAAAGATAGCATCATGCTAAACTAGGTCTTCATGTTGAATTATCGTCTTTGTGACATTCGTCAGCATTCTTTAAGGTGATGTCAATTTCCGGTTCTTCCTTATAACTAAACTATTACTGAAAACATTTATACAAACAGTCGTTGGCAACAGTAGGTCATCATGTTTATGACGAAGATATTAGAGGACTTATTCGTCTAAAGCTCGACTTTCAAATATTAAATGATCTCTTTTTTCAAATATTAGAGGGCATGCTTGTCTAGAGCTCGACTTTCAAACATGATATCTATTTTCAAATATTAGAGGGCTTGCTTGTCTACAGCTCGATTTTCAAATATAAAAAGGCTTTTTTATTTAAAACTCTACTTTCAAATAAGGCTCACTCGTCTAAATCACTTGTCTGGACTTTTAAATAAAATTTGTTTGGATTGTTAATGCCGGTTTACAGGGACAGAAAACTAGAAGTGCAGCTATAAAGATATAAATAAATAAGCACTGCCAATCAGAAAATTAAATTATTATAGGCTTTGAGTAAGGTATAGGGGCCTCCGTGGCTGAGTGATTAAGGTCGCTGACTTCAAAATCACTTGCACCTCATAGATGTAGGTTTGAGCCTCTCTCGGGGCGTTGAATTCTTCATGTGAGGAAGCCATCCAGCTGGCTTACGGAAGTTCGGTGGTTCTACCCAGGTGCCCACTCGTGATGAAATAATGCAGGGAGACCTGGGGTCTTCCTCCACCATCAAAGCTGGAAAAACCCCATATGACCTATAATTGTGTCGGCGCGACGTTAAACCCAGCAAAATAAATAAATAAAACTGAGTAAGGTCTGTCTTGAAAGTGATACACAGTTTAATCTTTTTCAGCATCCGGTTCTGTCCAGAGATGAAACGAAAGTGTTTCCGCTGGCGATCATTGCTTCTGCTAGCGATCGTCTGCATTCTTATACACATTTACCGACATTATTTGATAAATGCTGACGCAGCCTTAATGTCGTCATTGACAAAGAGAAGTCTTAAACGACTTGTACAAGATGTAAACTGTGCTGCTATCTTGAACGGTGAGAAGTCAGAAATCAACAAAGCAATAGAATTGATGAAGACTGGGAACTACTCGCGAAAACTGATTGCAGATAAAGACTATATTCAGCTTGCGACAAGCTGTGCTGTTTTTAAAAGCAGTCGAGGATATTATAACCTTGTCTCACCAGAAGAGGCAGAATTTCCTGTCGCTTATAGCATACTACTTTATAAAGACGTTGAACAGGCTGAGCGATTACTACGCGCAATTTATACACCGCAAAACTACTTTTGTTTGCACGTTGATGCTGATTCTAAACAAGAAGTACACGATGCCGTCCAGGGCATTGCAAATTGTTTTGATAACGTTTTTGTTGTTTCTAGAAAAGAATTCATAGTCTACGCGGGTTTTACGCGGTTACAAGCAGACATAAATTGTATGGAGAATTTGTTACAGCGTGGACAAATTTGAAAATACTTTATTAACTTGCCAAGTCAAGAATATCCATTGAAAACGAATAAAGAAATTGTAAAAATATTGAGAATTTATAACGGAGCAAACGATATTGAAGGTTTGACTGGCAGACGGAAGTTGACATTTCGATACAGAAATCGGTTTGTTTATAAACATATTGATAAAAATACCAAACCAAAATCATTTAAAACCAAACAGATAAAAGACGCGCCACCTTATAACATAACTGTTGTAAAAGGTAGTGCTTATGGTATATTTAGCCGAGATTTTGTACATTATATAGTAAATAATAAAATTGCACGAGAATTATTAGACTGGTTCAGAGATGTACTCAGTCCAGATGAGTATTATTGGGCGACCTTGAACTTCAACCATCACCTTGGGACACCAGGCTCACATTACAAAGGTGAGTTTGACTGTAACTGTTTGTGTGTAATAGGGCACAATTTTATTATGACATTCAGCCAGGGACATTGCTATGGAGCGTGTCTGTTTGCAAAATTGAATGACACACCCGTTAACACTATTATAATGCTAACATTTCAACTGTCAGCTGAAATAAAGGAGAAGCAGGCTATCATTTTGGTGATCCATTCGTTAATTTTGATACAGAGATGCATCTTGGGATCCGCGAGTCAGCATCACAATTTTATCATCGCAAGTTTTGGTGGGAGGGGGATGCGGGTAGGGGGAGGGGTGGTTGGGGGCGACTGAACATTTCCAGCTTCGGTATAGTACGAAAGAGCATAAGTGTATTTATTTTATATTTTACTAAGTCGAAATATCGGCTTACTGCTATAAAAGGACGACGATGTAAATGCCGGTACCTTTGAACGCTACCCGGTCATCGTCTATGAGCAGCTAGGTCTATCAAAGGTACCGATCTAGAGGCTCATAGAAGATTACCCTGAAGCGTTCTCGCCTAAAAATATCATTAGTTTTACAATGTTTAAGTCTACAAGGTTTTCAAACCAGTTCCAGTCTCATTTACAAGAAAATGTATTTACGAGCTATCGCTTGAGAAAAAAAAGATCGGGTACTTTGGGTACAGTTTTTGCGGAGGTTGAAGGAGCTGACCGGGTAGTGAACTTTGAACTTTGGAGTAACGCTAGAGGTTGTGGTAGGTCATTCATTGATAAACATAGTTTATATAGACTTATACATGTAAAGGAAAAAATCTTCTTGTCTGAAACCACAAGACCTAGGCCTTTGATATTTGGTATGTAGCATTGCCTTATGGTCCTCCCCTAAGATTGTTTAAATTATGCCCCTATGATGAAAAGATCCCCTGCCCCGGGGGTCCCAAATTTTACAAAGACTTATATAGGAAAAAATTTAAAAAGAATTTTGTCTGAAACTGCAAGGCCTAGGCATTTGATATTTAGTATGTAGCATTGCCTAGTGGTCCTTTACCAAGATTATTCAAATTATGCCCCTGAGGTGAAAAGAGGCCCCACCCAGGGGGTCCCAAATTTTACATAGACTTATATAGGATTTTTTTTTTAAATCTTCTTGCCTGAAAATGCAAGGCCAATGCTTTTGATATTTGGTATGTTGCATTGCCTAGTGGTCTTCTACCATAATTGTTCAAATTATGCCCCTGGGGTGAAAAGAGGACCTGCCCCGGGGCCCCAAGTTTTACATAGACTTATATAGGGAAAAAATCTTATTGTCTGAAAGTTCAAGGCTTAAGCCTTTGATATTTGGTATGTAGCAATGCTTAGTGGTTCTCTAACAAGAATGTTCAAATTATGCCCCTGGGGTGAAAAGAGTCCCCACCCCGGTGGACACTTGTATATGAGTTATATAGGAAAATATACTTCAAAAATTATCTGATCATTTTTCCTAGACTGTTTAATTATAACTACCTGATGACCCCAAGTAATTAGGGGCACTTGACTGTGACATTGACCTACTGACCTACGTTTTTGTTTTTTAAGAAACAGCCTTGAAATTTGGATGACGTATACAGTTTTGCACACCGATCTTAACAGCATAGAAATTTGGAGCACGTCAATAACTTTCGATAAATATTTCAATACTCATCTTTAATGTTCTTAGCCCTGACCTACTGACCTACTTTTCTGTTTTTGAAGCTACAGCAAAAAGATTTGGACCACATGTAAAATGTTTGATACAGGTTTCAATACTCATCTTGAATAGTCTTAATCATGACCATTGACCTACTTTTTCGTTTTTGAAGTTACAGTATAGAAATTTGGACCGCCTGAATAATTTTTATACAGATTTCAATGCTCATCTTGAATAGTCTTAATCGTGACCTTCTGGCCTACTTTCTTGTTTTTGAAGATACAGCATGGAAATTTGGACCACATGAAGAACTTTTAATACATATTTCAATACTCATCTTAAATATTACTAACCCAGACCTACTGACCTACTTTCTTGTTTCTGAAGCTACAGCAAAGAGAGTTGGACCACCTGTATAATTTTTTATCAGATTTCAGTACTTATCTTGAAGAATCTTTACCATGTACTTCCCACCTAGTTTGTTTTGTTTTTGAAGCTTTAGCAAAGAAATTTGTTCAAGCAAGCAATTAAACTTAGATGAGCGATATAGGGCCATCATGGCCCTCTTGTTTTTCAGATAACTGCTGAAGATTAAAGACATCCGCACATTTCTAGCTGATTTTATTACATTATTTGAAATAAGTTAGCGTGTTAAACATTTTATTATCATATTTTATCTTTAAACATACAGTACCGTTATGGCATGTCGTTCGTTGATAAATTATATATGTATTTTATTATTATTGTATGTTTCTTATTGTTATTCAATGTTGTTTCATTCACATTCTAAAATTTGCTATTGTTATTGTATATGTCGTTACTCTTATGGTATGTTCGATATTCTTATGGTAAAAGTCTTTATTGTTATTCTATGTTTCGTTATTGTTATTGTATCTTTGATATTGTTATTCAATGTCGTGTCATTCATATTCTAAGTGTTACCATTGTTATTCTATATGTCGTTATTCTTATTGTATGTTCGATATTCTTATTGTAAAAGACGTTATTGTTGTTGTATATTCATTATTGTTTTTGTAAGCTTGATATTCTTATTGAATGTGCGATTTCCCGCGATATAGATAGCACAGCGACGCTATACAAATACAATCACATAACATAGAATAAGAATGACACGTTTTGTAAATAGAATCGTCAGATATTGAACAACAATGATGACTTTTACCATAAGAATATCGAACATACAATAAGAATAACGACATATACAATGGTAATACTTAGAATATGAATGACACGACATTGAATAAAATAAAGATACAATAAGAATAACGAAATATAGGATAACAATAATGACTTTTAGAATACGAATGACAAGACATTGAATAACAATAACAAACATACAATAATAATAACATACATATATAATTTAGCAACGTTTGACATGCCATATACCGTTGCTGTTTTAATAAATTTACTCACGAGTTGTCAGTACTTCATCAAATAATGTTTTGTCCCTATGTCGAGTCCATAAACGTTAATGTGTCCAGGTAAATGATCGATCCGTACAGAGTGTGACGTCAGTACTTTTCGTCAGTGCGTCAGTATGTAAGCGCTAACGTAGTGTAACCAATGGCTAAATGACGTGCTAGCATTACCACTGGTTTATCAAACATGCAAAATTATCTGAAAATAATTGTTTCACAACATAAAACACAAGATGCTTTACTCTTGCAGAAATATTCTACGACTTGTATCACTTTTATACTTAGAACTTCTAGTTACTGTTTTTGTACACTTTCACTCTATCTCTGTTATTACTAAATAGATTTCATTCAAACTTCAAACTTAGATTGTTGTCCAACGTCTTCATCCACATCGGAGGCATTAATGACTCCAGTGATATCTCTTGCTTTCTCAGAAATGCCATTTTTCACTACCCACCATCAAAATAGTCGAGCGCGCTGTCGCCTATGACAGCTCTTGTTTTATATCTACTATATGAATATCATCGTTAAATATTTGTCTGCTAAATGAACAAGTTACGTTTTTATTTCTAATAAATATCAATTAAAGATTCAAGATGACAATAGAGACAGTAAAATGTATTCCGGATTTTAAATCTCTTTTCTTTTTCATTCAAGAAGTATCTGGAAACAACCATCTTACATCAAAAAGCTCTGTTCTTAAGCCATTTTGGATTACCATCTGTATATTCATATATCTCAATGTGCACGATAGTCTGGCCATGGCAAATATAATTAGGGGAAAAACGTAATTCGCATCTAGCCTTTATCTGGCAGCGTCCTGGTGCCAGCAAAGATATTTAAATTTGTCTTACGTAGGACTTAGTATCTCCTACGTAGGAGTTATTATCTCCTACGTAGGACATAATATCTCCTACGTAGGAGATATTAAATCCTAGATACCAAGTCCTACGTAAGATAAATTTAAATCTTTCTGCAGGCACCTGCCATCATTATCGCTGTCTGTTAACAGATACTTTGTAATCATGTCACGCAGTGAAATTGTTGATGGTAATTTTGCCGGGGTTTTAGTTTGTGACATTTTACTCTGTTTTTATTTTCAGACAAGCCAGATGATAAACCATGGCTGGCAACGTTTGCAGCATGGAGTGGGGAAAGCCCATGTCACGGAAAATTCGTGCGTAGAGTATGTGTGTTTGGGGTCGGTGACTTAAAGGCTCTCTCTAGTAAACACCATCTGTTTGAAAATAAATTCCACATAGA
The DNA here is from genome assembly GCF_021730395.1 of Mercenaria mercenaria. Classification (NCBI taxonomy): domain Eukaryota; kingdom Metazoa; phylum Mollusca; class Bivalvia; order Venerida; family Veneridae; genus Mercenaria; species Mercenaria mercenaria. The sequence continues at coordinate 12,876,665 of NC_069362.1, read as the reverse complement.
TTACCAAAGGTATGCTTTAGACTGTATGGAAGAATGGCACTATAACAGAACTGCAGAAGGAGACTTGAAATCTTTAAACATTTCATATTATGAATCGCTGCCGTTTATAAAGAGAGATAAAGGGAGATAACACAAACTGAAAATAGTTTGCATGAAAACAATGTGACGGAAAATAGTTTGCATGAAAACAATGTGCTGATATACAACTGCTATAAACACCGAGATGTGGTCTTCAGGGTCGCGAATACATTTGAACACACACACACACACACACACACACGCAAGAGCTTATTTACATCTATGTATGGGCTGACATGCTACTCATATCAATACTTATCCCAGCTTGCTCAGAGCATATACGGACACTGTGCAAAGAGATTGTTCGTTACAACTTGCGCCAATTATGAACAGAAAACTTACAATGTTATTATACCAGAACATGACTGTTAGCAATAAACAATGTTTAATGTCCGTCCGTACATCTCTGAATGCATTGATAATTATACTGCTAAATTTCTAAACAGAAATTGAAGAAAAAAACGTTCAGTTTCTCTTTTACTGAATAATTAAAGTAAATATATTCAATGTCAATGTACATGTATAACACTATTAAAATGTTATCCAACAGCAGTGTACAGCAATTGCATTTATACTACTTTTTATAACTGAAATCAATACTAGGTTACTGTTATGTTAATGAATATGAACTATAACGGATTAGAATATAAGATATAAATCTACTATTCGTTTGTTGAAACTACCAAACTATTCGTTTGTTGAATCTACCACATCTTATCACTTAATAATTGCAATGAATGTAGAACTGTTACTGACGTATTCTGCAGCTAAGCGGTAGGTTATCTCCCATCGGTCACCTAAATGAAACATCCATTCCTAGAGCGTTTGGTAGCTGCAATTAGCGATTGTTGTTAGTGAACACTTTTAATGTACTTACAGTGTTTTTATTGACGGTTCGGTCACAAACGGAGCTGGGATTTTGTAGACTGGCCCCAGATGTTAGCAATAACCCCGTAAAATGGAGAGGAGGTGAATGGTAGAAATACCACAAACTTACATGAAAAATAACATAACGAAACAGACAAAAACGCGGTGAAAAAAACAACACCGCGTTGGAATAATCGGTTAAATATAAAGGAATCTTGGGGTTTAAACGCGTTTGGGTCATGCCAACCTATCGCTTACCCTATTTTAGACAAGACAGTGTACATAAAATAGTTCCTAGCTGAGTTAAGGTTTAGATATTATAAAATGTTTTATTCTTTATAAAATGCTTGTTCCAAACTCTGATACAGGAAAAAAAACTTAACTGATTTTTTAGTTTTGCTCGAAAGTTCTGAAAGCGTAAATGCTATTGTGTAACTTTTATGCAATTGATTTTTACGTAATATTTTATTAATGATTCTAACACGATCCGATTCATTTTCTTATTAAACAAAGAAGGCAGAAAACAGTGAATTATAATAGGGGAGACCGGGGATAGTTGTTACATTTTTCATATTTTATGGTGTATCGGATAAGTTATTTAGCCGATTTTGTCCAGCTTATTATCTTTATAAAGCTCAATCATTGCAATTTTCAAATTTGTACTGTTAAATCTAAAACGAAGAATATTTCTATCCGTTAAAGATAGTTGTATCATGTTGGTGAAATGTAACAACTTACCCCACCGTTGGGGTAAATTGTTACAGCGTCTGGGGCAGATTGTTACAATAAGCAATTTTACAAAGAATTTACATTTTTACAACACAACAGTAAACATACAATGCTTTCCAATCTTTTTATAACATGTGTAACACAACATTTTCATTTCACAAATGAATAATTTCACCGAGTTGGTAGTAGAACCTTGGAAGTTAAACAAAACCTTTCGAATTTCAAACCGTACAGGTCCATACTCTATTTTTTCAGCATTAATGCAAGCCTGAATAATGCTATAGGCTCCTACTATTTACTGAAACTGCTTCTTGTATTGTTTTTGTATCTGTTTGCATGTGTATAGGCAATACAATATGGTTAAATCAAAACATCGCTTGCATTTCTCCATCATATCCACAATGATGACAAATAGGACGATGTTTACATCTGTTTACATTTTTTCTTTTGTCTTGTTGCTTTCTGTTCTTTAGTATTGAACACTTGTTTTGCTCGATTTTAGTTACATTCTGGCCATTTGAAAAATCTGTTTACTAACTGGCATGGGTATTTCACCTCATTTACAGTAATATGTGCATGGGGTAGTTGTCATCTCTGCTATTCCATATAACTACAGCATAGTGCCAACAATGTCCATCCCCATATGCAGCTACCTGGTTCAATCAGGCATTTACTATAGCAAAAGTAGTGTTCTGGTTTTCCTCGTCTCAAATAAAGATTCTCTTCTAGTGAATCTTCTCTTTGGGGACAACTGGTAGTATGTACCAACGTGCCCCGCACAAATTGTAACAACATGCCCCGACCCCACAACACGTGACAATATCTAAGGTAGACAACTCAGAGAAAGCATGTAACATCTTGAGATTTTACTATTTTTAGCACAATTCCTTGCTTAGTCCAACAACATTTTTAAAGTTTTATATATATTTCAATTGTGCACATGAACCAAAAATGTATGAAAAACTCGAAAATTTACTTACGTGGCCCAAAATCTAGTTTTTTGTTCTATTTTTCAAATAACTGTTACCAAGTTAAATAACTCATCCGTGAAAGATGGCGACTTTTAAAACTAACAAACACGCATAATCTGTGACTTTATATGATGCGTCATCACTTCAATATTTGCAATGTAACAACCTACCCCATGTAACAACTATCCCCGGTCTCCCCTACAACAAATCACTGTTCTGACGTCACAGTTGTTACGTCATGGCGTCAAACGGCATAGCGGCGCTCCAGAAAAGAAACCGATTGAAAACGGCCAAATATTTAATGAATGTTGTCAAGGATGTACTTAAAAATCCTTTTTAACGTGTTAGAATCGAAATAATATATCTCATCCAGTGATTTGCTCTTGAATAAATCATTGTTTGTCGTTCAGATGCGTATCATTATACCACTCGGGCTGCGCCCTCGTGATATAATTCCTTCGCATCTGAACTCCAAACAATGATTTATTCAACGACAAATCACTGGATGAGATATATTATTTCTTAAACACCCCACGGTCCATAGACCCCTTAAAGCTAAATTAAGGGCATTTTGCCAAAAAGATAAACGCTTTTCATAAATTCTCCTAATATCAGGATGCACGAATTTGCTATAGTTATGAATAATGAACAAATACATTACAATAAGGACATTATTTTCTTAGGATTTATTCACCCATTTATCTCTATCCAGTAAGAAATAAGTGTTTCTATTTTAGTATTCAGTCTGAAACATAATATATTATTGTTATAAATGACAATCGTGGCCGCATTAGCTGGGAGTATTAGGTATAGCTTCACAACCTTAACCATTTTGTCTTGCAAAATTCAGTTATTTGTATTTCATGTACTTATATGGTTTTCAGACAAATTGCGTAGAATATACAATAAAGAGTACATATACTTCACAGAGGAGACGTATAGCTTAAGAACACAATATAGAATAAATAACAAGGATCTGAACAAACATAAGCAAGAACACAGTGTCACTTACTTGCTACGCAGAACTGTTTGTTATGAAATTCCAAAGCTGCAGACAACCTAGCATTAAAGAGAAGGTTTCAAGCGTTAGATTGACTTAGACAGGCTGCCAGTGGAGTCATATGAACAGATACTGCTTTCATATGGACTGCAGCGTTAACATCTCTGTATCACTGTTAAAGGACGAAAGAGAGTACAGTTAAACAAAATGTTGACTTGTTTGTTCAATTATTCTGTTAACAGTTATAAAACTAGCATTGTTCACAGATAGTTCAAGATGTTTTTTGCGGATAAAGGATGTTTTTTTCCTTTTTTCTTTTCTTTTTAATTTCTTTTTTTTTTATTTTCTATTGTTTTTTTTTTAAATTTTTTTTTTAAGTTGTTTTTATTTTAATTGTCTGTTGTTGTTTTTTTTTACAAAAGAATTCGATAAAATATTAGACTAAGTTCTTATTCAATGCAAAAATTGTTCTATTTTTAACTTCTTGTTATTAAATGCTTTTCAATAGCCTAATCAAATGTATATTTGATATTTTATTTTTCTCAAAGAAAAAATAACTGATATAATTTGCTTCGAAATTGTTAATTTGTTAATTGTATTCTTTCAACTGAAGACCTGTCACAAATGTACATTTTGTATAAATCACTCTTCAGCCTCACCTTTCAGACGTTGTACATTCTGCTATGTTTCGTAAAGTCATTCCTTTGTGTTCACATGCTATTTAAGAGGTTCTGAAAGTATAAAGGCTTTTGTGCATTTTTGTGCATTTTCTTTAAATCTTAGGTGGATGCATACTACAGTTGTTAGCCCAAACTGGCTTAGGTAAAGGCCATTTTGTCAGACGATGACCGCTTTTTAAAAGTTCTCCCTTTGTCTGGAAATAATACGCGTAAATATTATTACTAATGAGCAGCCGAATATACAGACATTTATTTTCATACGAACTTTATCAATTTATCTTCATATAGTATAAATTTAGCGCTTCTATATAAGGCAGAAAGGAAAAATAAACAGACGGAAACATTTATTGTTATAAATAACATAAATTTCTCACTGTCCACGATGTATGACGTGCACTGGTAACTGATGAACTACTGTTTTACGTTAAGTGTTAATCTGTTTTGTCTGTATAATTACTAAATATTTTGGCTATTATGAATTCTGTTTAATTCTAAACGAACCGCGTGGAATAAAGAGTAAACACGTGGAGCCGGAACACAATGATATAGTTAATTGTCTACATCACTATTGACAAATGAAATCCGAGTACAGTTTGACAAAATGTAGACACGTTTCTCCTATATTTAGTGTTAGCTATGTAGGACCACATTTGTAACAGATCGCATTTGTAACAGATTTCGTACGTATGCGATCGCATTCGTAACAGGTAAAATGTGTTACGAATGTGTTTGTCCAACATGGGGGTTGACATAAGAAGCACATATGTATCAGGTTGAGTTTTATATTGCAAATGTTCAATGACTTGGTTGTCATCGCAACATCATTAAATGACTGCCATTAGCACCATCACAAGTTAGCGTCGTCGTCGTCGAGGTCAGTGATATCATAAAATTATTTGAGCCGCATCATGAGAAAATGGGCCTTCGGGAGTCTTCGAGGCTTTGCAACCAGTGTGGGCCCAGATCAGCCTGCGCATCCGCGCAGTCTGATCATGGCCCACACTGTTCGCTGTTATTTCAAAGAAGGCTTATTCTACCTGAATATGAAATTTTCTGACCCTGATTCAGATGCATAAATGCACAGGTCAGCCTAAATATAGACTTTCCGGAAATTCACGAAAATATCCGAATGCCAATTTTTCCGTGACGTGGCTCAATTTTTATAATCATTTCTGCATCCACTGCCACTACCACTTTAATATGATTACAACTTCAGCTACTTCTACTGTTACCTCGACTTGCTGAAATGTAGACCCACATGCTCAGGTCACTGGTTCGAACCGCGTGGCGACATACATTTGTAGCTATCTTTCGTCATCCAGAGCTGTTTCAAGTTGGTTGACAAACAGGAAGCTGCTATGTCACGGGACAAATTATATACAACTTGTCATGGACGGAGTCGTTAGCCTTAAGTCTAGGAGGGCCCGACCTTGTGCTGCGAACTAATGTCTATGGGATTTTAAGAAAATACACCTTATTTTCTAATTACCCTCACCCCACTGAGTCCGTCTGTAGGCTTTCTTTTATTATAATCCCGCCATGAAATAGCGGAGTCTGTGCGTCCGTGCAGTCATATATGTAAGTTCATGTCCTTGGTATAACTTGCCCATTCATAGTCAGATTTTCAAATTATTTGGTACAAATGATCAGCATGGATGGAAGGTGTGTTGAGATCATGATCCTTATTGCTACATGTATATATCCAAGAATAAGTTCACAGCTTTGAACTTAGATTTGAGCCGTGCCATGTGAAAACCAACAGAATGGGTTTGCGACCAGCATGGATCCATGCTGTTCGCTTTTAAAGCCTACTGCAATTAGAGAAACCATTAGCGAACAGCATGGATCTGACCAGACTGCGCGGATGCGCAGGCTGGTCTGGATCCATGCTGGTCGCAAACCCACTATGTTGATTTTCTCATGGCACGGCTCATTTGTTTTGTTATTTTATTGTAATACATATGTTTGTGCCCGGATCATAACCCGCTTTAGTCAGATTTCCAAATACTTTAGTACAAATAACCACCATTTATTGAAATCTGTAGCGATCATATTACACCAATTACTGCAAACGTCTCAAATTCTGGGACCCTGTAGAATGGTTTTGATGAATATTATTTTTGTTTGTTGGAGTCAGAGCGCCTGTTTTCAACAGTATTTAGGTAATACAGTTTCGGGAAGTTGATCTTACCATTGATCCTAGAACGGACCAGTCCAAGATGATGATGATGATTATTCTTATTATTATGATGATAATGATGATAAAAATGTCAGTAATATTAAAATCAGTACAACAGTATCTTTATGTTAGTAACCGACAACGTCCCAGCTTGAAACAGCACTGAGTGGCGAAAATAGTAACAGATACGAGTAGTTTTCACCCGGTCTCGAACGTGTGTCCCTCGACACTCTACTCGCTGGTTAGTTCTTCCCATTAATTTCAATTGAAATTATACCCTGGCTCATATACGAGTTTACACTCATATGTTCGTTTACGGGTCAGGTAAAACGCACCGATACACGTAAGGTCTTAACTGGGTGGATGAGAGACACAATATCTCTAGGAATTCAACCCGCTTCGCCGGTTTTGTAATCTGCAAAACTATCCACTGCACCAGCCTCACCGATGGAGTTACTCGTGCCGCTCCTATAGAGATACAAAATAAGAGTGTTTCCATACGAATGCAGACACCAGGCCTGGCAAGGAAACTCTCATAGTAAATATAATCCAATAAAGTTCACGTCAGTGTTTTAAGTTGGACATATTTCATTTGTCGTCAGTTTATGTTTTTTTTTTAATGTTTAAAGCAATGCGAATTGACAAAGATAAACAAAACGAAAACGAAAAACCTATCTTGCAGTGAACCCGCGGACACCGACGACATCAGGATCAGAACAATAGCCATTAGCAGTCCTCGAATAGTCAAGCTAGTCACTATTTTTAAGTATACATAGATGTATATATACCCAGTGTTCAGCTTTAACAAGACTTTCTATGTTAGTTGAGACTGCCTTGATCTTGATTTTCGAGTGCACTTTATTTGTTGTTGAAGCTATACATGTACTACCAGCGAATTGCCGATTATAAAAGTTGAACATGGATCGCATGTGGTGTATCTTCCCCTTTAATCATACATATTCATATACATGTATTCATGCATTTAATAAAAATAAAATCTTACAAACCAAAACCTATATGGGAAATTTATAAGTGACATGTACATGAAGTACTATGAACAGACCAGTCATGATAACCATTCGGTATTCTTGTCAAGTTTAATTGCCAGATAACCAACCAGTACTAAGATATTAACCTAACCGGAAATATCCCTCAAATCAACAAGAGGGCTGTCATGGCCCACTATCGCTCAAATGAGTAATACTACACTATACATGTTATTAAATGTGCGACTTTGCCATTTTAGGGGTCATAATTCTTAAGACAAATAGCGTGATATGGCTACTCTTCGAGGAAAAAAGATATATAATTCCGATGATATATAATGTTTTGCAAGGTTGGTCAAAATCAAATCATAAATGTGATCTCTGTCATGCTCACAATGCTAAAATCAGCAAATTTTGTCATTTATGGGGCCATAACTCCAGCACAAATGTTGCTATATAGCTGGTTTTCGTAAGGAACCGAGATGCTATAGATATATAACTTCTATACAAGCTTGGTCAAAATGAAATAATAATTATGGCCTCTATTGAGTTCACAAGACTAAAATAAGCAAATTTTGCCATTTCAGCCATAACTCTGAGATAAGTGGCGCGATATGGCTGTTTTAAAAGGAAGTGAGATCCTATATAAGTTTAATGAAAATCAAATAATAAATATAGTATCCATTGTGTTCACAAGCAGCATTTTTTTACCAATTCAGGGGCCGTAACTCGAAGTCAAATAAATGGTGCAATACGGTTGTCTTTGAAAGGAACCGAGATCTTATAGATATATAAGTTGTATGCATATTGAGTCAAAATAACAAAACATGTGGTCTTAATCGGGTTCACAAGGCTAAAATCAGTAATTATTGCCATTCCAGGGGCCATAACTCCTAGAAGAATAAAGTGATATGGCTGGTTTTCGAAAGGAACCGAGATATAGATCTATATTAAGTTCTGTGCAAGTTTTGTCAAAACCAAATGATAAATGTTGTCTCTGTCATATTCGCAAGAAAAATGTGAACGGACGGATGATCGCAATAGCTTACTTTGTCACTTCGTACAAGTGAGCTAAAACATGTTACAAATGTGTTTCAGATGTAAAAATGCACTTTTTTGTTCATTTTTCCGATTGAAAATGACATGTGACAAATGTGATCAGATGTCACATCAAAAATCGGCATCGATCACATTCGTCACAAAAATGTTACATATGTGCTTGATTTCTGTTACGTATGCGATCTCATTTGTAACACGTGTTACATATGCGATCGCATTTGTAACACCTGTTACAAATGCGATCTGTTACGAATGTGGTCCTACATAGCTATCATGAAACTACTAGTGTTAACGGCTATTTGACGGTGTTTTTCATATATCTGTATCAGCTGCACCATTGACACAGTAAGTTTGTAGTGACGTCCTGTATATACAAGTGTTGGTACGAGGGGTGTTCGAAAGGAAATATAATAAATCTTCGCATTTGTTCATCTTTAAGGATTGTAACAAAATTATAAAAAAATGATGTTTTAATTATATTCAGTACAAATTCCACAGACTGCTTGAATACGTAAGTTAACATACTACCAAATCCACTAGCAATAAAAGGTGTACATGTAGTTTTATTTGCCAGACACTTTGTTTAAATGACTATAAAATATAGTTGAACTCCACAACTTAACAACCGGCAAAAGTAGAATTATTAAGTGTGTCCCTGTTGATCTTATTAAGTTTTATTTTTTGATTTGTCTGCATGTTCGTGAACAAATAGTCAACTGAAAGTTAACATTGACTCTAATAGTTTAGAAAGATATGAAATCCGGAGATTTGAAAAGAAAACTGACGATTGTTTTCGAAGTTTTGAATTTCTATGAAGACAGTGACAATTATGTTAAAGGTTGAAATATACCGATAATACTGAAACACTAATGCAGCAAATAATGAATTGAACATCTCTAATATTAACGTTTTCAAAAATAAAAGAAGAGGTTATTATAATAGGGATTTGACTGCCAAATACAGACCCAGTTGCATTACTTTTCGAACATCCCTCGTATATCGATTACCTAAAAACTTTCGTAATAAAATTCCCCTTTACGATATCTACCGTGCAATTTATTATTTACTATCAATTTAAGCAATTACCTCGATCTCCGCCGAGTTTAGATTGAAAGATAAGTGGAAAGTCATCAATAATTCTTTAGAACTGTACCTGAAAGTCAGCGAATTCATTGTCGATTACGTTATAAAATAAACTAGTCAGGGGATCTATTCTTTTTTAATGTATTGACGTTAACATGTACCAAAAAATAATTACGATAATTTTAGTGCTAGTGCTCAATTCTTGTTGCAAATGGCCCGCTGGCCAAACCCAGAAATTCTGACAGCCATAACCCAGAAATTAGAAGAAGATTGATTTATTTCACGATGCAATATGCAAGTTTCTTCTATATTTAGTTGGCAACAGTTTTTTCAGCATTACACCACCAGTAGTGTTATAGATGTAATGCTAACAGATATTTAACAACGTTTTATTAAATTCCAGTATCATTTGTAGACAGATCCGCCCAGAGGTCTATGAACAAGCAACACTTTTGACACTGGCAAGTTCATAGTGGCGTCCCATACATGCAACCTTTGCTGTATAGAACAGACTAACAAGCCGTTGATAAATATTTAATCCCTAATTATAACTTGATAATGGAAGGATGCAAAAAAAGTTGTCAAATACATGCATATTGTATGATATCAGGAATTGTTTTAAGTCTATTGAAATAAATTTAGATCCACTATTTAAGCAGAAATTTAGATATACTGTTATGTGTACCATATCACACATTATGTATAAAACAAGAAAAAGCTAATAAAAAATTCAGTATTAACCATGAAAATTGGCATTACAATGAAATGACTTATCACTAAGATTTTAACCATGTAGTTACATCACTTTTCCTTTTAATATGTGCCTTACAAGTGTATAGATGAATGCAAGGTAGGACTATTAATTGCATCATTGGATGCTCTCTAGTACTATACATTTGTATCTATGGAAGACAATTGCATCAGTATTTATTCACCGACATCGAAATATTTGATAATATTCAGAAGTAAAGAAACTAAACAGCTCTCGTGTACCGTAATTGTTGTCTATTGCAAACAGTACTGAATTAACACGTGGAATAATCAATATTTCTGTAATTTAATCACAACATTACAACAAGAATGCATATATTTTAAATATTGTCATTAAAAAATAAATGTCCGATTATTCATGTTGGCCTCTTTTCCAACTAACAACCTCTGAACTGTGCACAGTTTCCTTTTAGGCGTCGAGTATACCGGGTTATGTGTTTGAGTTCACATATAAATGTAAATAAACTCTCAGACCTTTTGCATGACACAGCCCTATAGCTGCGGCGATACCAACGTAATATGAAGATTCAAACCACAATAGTTTGAACTGCTGCTTTCAAAATATGTACATGCAAAGGTGCTTTAAGTGAGTCAGACACCAGTTCACGTATATAAGCATTTTAATTTCATGTACATTCCTCTATCATTCTTTTTTCAGTCTGTGTTATCTCCCTTTATCTCTCTTTATAAACGGAAGTGATTCATAATATGAAATGTTTAAAGATTTTAAATCTCCTTCTGCAGTTCTGTTATAGTGCCATTCTTCCATACAGTCTAAAGCATACCTTTGGTAATTTATATGAAATTTATTTGCAAAAAGATGATGTTTCTTTGTGAGAGCCTGCAAGTCACCAACCCCAAACACACATACATCACGCACGAATTTTCCGTGGCACGAGCCTTCCCTGCCCCATTTTACAAATGTTGCCAGCCATGGTTTATCATCAGGCTTTCCTGAAAATACAAATGTTTTATGCTACATTTTCATCGAGGCACTAAATTCTAAACAGATTAATCATCAACAATGCCGCTCTCTTGCATCTAATTTGTCATATTGCAAAATGTTCGGTTAACATTCAACAGTACAGTTTATAGTGCCTGGCACGCGAATTCTAACTCTTCCGTTAACAACCGGCACAAGTACTTTGTTATAGATAGAGTTTATGAAGTGAGTTCTTAATGAAAAAGAAACCGATAGGGAGGGAAACGGAGCGTAGCGGAGTTACCGACCGAGGTTTCTTTTTCTCGAAAAATTCTCTTCATGGACTCTATCTGACATAGTGTGAAATCTACGTTTGACCAATCAGAATTGCAGTCAGTCGTGTCTACCTTTGAATGACACCTCGAAGTGACAAAAACGTGTCGGTTTCCTTTGACATACGATGAAGGGACTGTCATTGGTACGCATGCGCACTCAGTGGACGCTCTTCAGCTTGTAGAGCCGTACTTCGAAAATAATTGCGACAGTGACGTTGGTCTTCAGGAATAAGAAGTCATATTTTTTGAAAAATAACTCGCTCTGATCTGTCAAAAAAAGTAGGTTGCACACTATCCCTAGGTAGCGATTGTTAAAGAGTACGAAAAATCGCAATGATTTCATGTATTATGAATATTGGAAACGTCGTAAATTTTAATCCATGAATCACATTCTACACATGCGATCATCGTACTGTTAACCACTTATGGTGGCTGATTTCTGCCAACGTCGTCTTTTCGACGTTTTCATATATCTTTCATAATCTCCTATGTAGAGCAGAATATTGACAGTGAACTTCATTAGATTCTTTTCTCTATGTAAATTTAAGACAGATTAAAGCCTACCGTCGGGAAATGTCACAATTAACAAAAGTACCGAAGAAGAAATACTTTACAGGGAGCTGTATAGGTTTTTTTGAAATGCAGATTTTAGACAGATAAACCTACATGACAGCGAGTCTGATATTGTCGCCTGGACAGATAGTAATGGCATGTTGATAAATTGTCAAATCAATCTTCTAGGCCAGACAAATTGGATGAATTAGATCTTCGTTTCTTGTGTTGCCGTAATTTACCGCATAGGAGGCATATTCTGCAAATGTTTGAACTCATGGCGACCAAAAATTTCTACATTCGAATTAACGCGAAATTGGACCTATGCACTCGATATTTTTAAGGCGGAGAGGAAGTTGCAAATACAAGGTAATACGAATAATACAGGTCTACATAATCACTCCTCTGTTTCACCTTCACAACACGGTCATGGTGTAATTATCCGCTCATATTGTTCAGTATAATGTAAGGTGTCATAAAGGTAGTATGTGAACTTTTTCATTTTTTTGCAAAACTAAAAACAAACAGTTTTCGTGTATTTTTGCATAATGCTTTTTTTAATTGCAAAAGGATCAAAGTGATGTGCATTTTTGTTTGTCTTCACTACAGTAATTAGATATGGAATAGCATCAGTGCCAGGTTGTTGTTACTTATTGAATCGAAATTTGGATTTATATCTCGAAATTTAAATGCATATGATGCCTTTGTTGAAAATGTGGCTGCCACATTTTTCGTTATGAACAAAGAATGTATTAATTTCTTAGTATATCCTATTTCCAGTTCTCATTTTCTTGAATATTTGTCAAAGGTTTGAATATTAATTAACATTGTACATGTAGAAAGTTTTAATGAAACTATTGTTTTTTTATTACCTTCCTTCATATTTCTATCTGTAAAAGTTCATGTGCAGTATTAAAGTAGTGATTTTCAACCCTTGTAATTATGCATACCGTCTATTTGGACAGCTTTTCCATCTGTTTAACATACAATTTAATGCCTTATGGAACTTTAAACTTACTATCGCAGAATTTAGATTTTCTTTACTCGAAATTGTGGCTTACTTACATCCATAGATGGACGTATATGTATAAGTCCTGGCCATGATAAGATACCTTGGACCTAGAGCGTCATGATAGGTGACTGGTGAGTGCTCGTATAATAAAATATCGCTATTTTTACCATGATTAAGTCTGAAATGCTTTCAAGCCTATGCCAATGAGTCATTGGACCTTTGAACCGTTCGAGACCAAGATCGAGTTCCGAGGGTATCTATCTCTAGAGGTGAGGACAGTTCATAGAAAGTGATCGTATACAATGTATATATATTATAGATAGTGTTCGAACTTAAAATATTTCATTATTTTGACCATACCTTGAATGTTTTCGACCTTGTTCGAGCCCCTCCGGACAGAAAAAAATATACCCATACTCTACATGGATATATAGGTACAAGTTCTGGATACAGTTTAAAACAAAGATCCCTTGAGTCAGTTTAAGCGTATGTAGATACTATGTTATACTTTGACCCTTGTTCCAGTCCCTGCATGCTAGGTACCTACAAGTAGCATATATTATTGTGTAGACATTTGTATTCATTGCATATTTTAACCATTTGAGAGTCAGGTCAGTAAAATGAGAGGTAGCCGCAGCAAACTTATTCATTAACCTTTTCGTCATTTGAGAGACGGACGGACAATAAGGTAGCAAGATACAAGGTTATAATGTCGAGAAAATCTAAATTTCGAGATAATACATTGTATATCAACTCATCAATTTCGATTTAATGAATAACACCAACCTAGCACTAATGTTCATCCATAAATAAGTAGTGTAGTTAAGACATGTCAATCTTTATTTCACCAAACAGATGCACATCACATTAGTACTTTCACGATTTCTTTTTTAAAATGACCGGCTTAGTACGGAATCATAGTGGGAGCATAGGACTTTTTTATTTTACCTCTTGGCTACGACAATTAATATCAAACTGCGATATTTTATGTATGCATGCATGTACTCATTATATTCGAAATAAATACTGTTTAACCCAAACTGGGATATATTGGATAAATTGTAAATTGAGCAGAATCCGTACACGTAATCTGTAAATTAATAAATAGAAAAATAGGTTAATCCATTATCATTTGCAAGTATGCAAATTAGTTTAATAACATAAAAATATTACGAATATAAAAGGCCAGTGTGTCAGATCCGTTTTTGATAATAACTTTTTATTGTTTTACGACTCAGTTGTCATATTTTCCGGTCCTTTGGGATCATTTAGTACTGACAGAATTCTGCTATGGTGAGGGGTGTTGCACATTTCATTTTCTCTAATGAACAGACTCAGTCAAACCGAGTCTGCTATTGTGCTGTTTGGTTGCATTCTGTGCTTGTTTAGGATTTTTGCACAGATATTATTATCTATCACCAAAACTGACTAAGATATGATGGGCTTATTGTCTTTAAGGTTGTCATTTCTAATGATTAACGGCTGTCATGCAAATAGTGAACTCGTATAATTAAAATGTGTCTTACATAGAACACAAGGACACACATTCTCTGTGTAATAGTTAAAAGACAAAACTATGTGCAGTTAAACAATATGTAGGCCACTGTCTCTTTTTATCCTGATAATAGCATTATGTTTCTTCCACTGTTAATGGATATTTGAAAATGTTTTATACATATCTATACCATTTGTAAACACACGCAATGCCGAAGCAAATACTTCAACAGAAGTTCCCAGTGGCGTCCCATAATTTATACACGACATAATTTATTACATATAAACTAACGTACTCAAACTCACCTTTGTAATACGACCCTGGTGTTCCAATATGATGGTTGAAGTTCAAGGTCGCCCAATAATACTCATCGGGACTGAGAACATCCCTGAACCAGTCTAATAATTCTCGTGCAATTTTATTATTTACTATAAAATGAACAAATTTCCGACTGAAAATACCATAAGCACTTCCTTTTACAACAGTAATATTATATGGCGGTTTGTCTTTTGCTTGCTTAGATATAAATGCTCTTGGTTTGATCTTATTATTAACATGTCTATAAATAAACCGATGTTTATATCTATATTCCAACATCCGATTACTGGTCAAGCCTTCGATATCATTTGCTCCGTTATAAATTCTCAGAATTTTTACAATTTCTTTGTTCGTTTTTAATGGATATTCTTGACTCGGCAAATTTATAAAGTATTCCCAATCTTTTCCATGTTGTAACAAATTCTCCATACAGTTTATGTCTGCTTGTAACCGCGTAAAACCCGCGTAGACCACGTATTCCTTTCTAGAAACAACAAAAACATTATTAAAACAATTTGCAATTCCCTGAATAGCATCGTGTACTTCTTGTTTAGAATCTGCATCAACGTGCAAACAAAAGTAGTTCTGTGGTGTATAAATCGCGCGTAGTAATCTCTCAGCCTGTTCAACGTCTTTATAAAGCAAAATGCTGTACGCGATTGGAAGTTCAACTTCTTCCCTCGATGAAAAATAATTATCATAGCTTCTCGTTCTTTTAAAACTGTCACAATCTGCTGTAAGCTGAATATATTCTCTGTCTGTAATGAGTTTTTGCGATTTATTTCCAGTTTTCATCAGTTTGTTCGCCTTTTTTATTTCTAACTTGTCACCGTTTAAGATTGCGACACAGTCAACATCTCGAACAAGCCTTTTAGGAGATCTCTTAAACAATGGTAACTTCAAGGGTATATGCACATTGTACGAATATTCGCGCAAGTTCAAAAATAAATTCAGTCCCTCTGATCCACCATTTACGACGAAGAAATTTCCAGAAATGTAAACAAGTATGCAAACGATGAACAACAGAAGCAAAGACTCTTTGTGGAGGAACCTTCGCTTCATCTCGAGACAAAAAATGTATCTGAAAAAGACAATACAAGTGGCTTTCAGAACTGAGATTTCAAAATTTCATTTCAAATTGAGCATGTGACATATAAAACAAACTAATTAAATATATAAAAAACAATAATCACAATTTCTCTGACACATTTGACTATGTTGGATTGTAAAATTTGACTGGTTTAACAATACCAAGTCAGTTAGATTCTTGTTTGACGTGATTTACATATATAGGTGGCTAAATACAACTTTAAAATTTGGCCAGGATACTTAAGTAACAGGAGAATGAGTAATTAAATTAATACATTAAGCAATTTATCAGTGCTGTAGAAAAAAGTCTGATGTACTACACTAGTATTTACAGGATAAAATACTTTCTACACAGAATATGAAAATTCATACATTCCCCATTGTAACTGTATCATAGTTGCATAATGTTAACATGAACATGAATTTTAACATTTTCTGCTAGTACATGTATTTGGGATGTTTCTATCTGTTGCCGTAATTCTTTGTGAAACAATACGCTAGTGAGAATCCTGTCTCATTACTCAACTAAAGGTAACCGGCATAGCGTAGACGCTCCGCTTTGACAAGATGTATTTTAAATTATATGCAAACGAGTTTCATGACAAAAACGAAACTTCAAAATGGAATGGAAATATTGGCATGTCTAAGAAATGTTGTACATGTGAAATTGTTTTAGGTTGCCTACCCCTAAAACAAAATATTACCATATTTACGCTTTACTTATATCGGTGAAGAAAAACGATTTTTTCGTAAATCCAACAACTACAAAACGGGCTGCGTAATTCAGTAAACCAGATCAAAGAGAATAATCTTCGTACAAATTTTGCAATACCTTTTCCATTAAAAAAAAATCCACCGTATATATTACATTTGTGTTTTGAAATAACAATATATACCCGGAACGTTCGAATGATTTTACCATTGACAGCCTATCCGAATCGGATCGATAAAAAGTTTGAAGGGAATTTGAAAATAATTTATTAGGGCAGATTATGTTGTTACGTTAAATAAAGTGTCTACGCACCTCCAGGTAAATATCAGAGATATTGGGCAAGTCGACGTTTAGTGAAATTTCGCTTATATACATCATGTATTACATGCACACAAAACATGCATTATTCAAGTTAGATATGAATTGCAAACGATACGATAAAATTGATAAATGTCCGTTATGTCTTGGCAATTTTCTGATTGTGTTTAGTAACATTATAGAATGTTTTATTAAAAGAGGTTATGATCCAGCTGCTGAAAGTTTAGCGTTCAACCCTTTTACAGTTAGCCGCTACGTGCTCCTCTTTGTTTTTGTCTGACGGAACAGGCGGAGGACTCTATGATAGGTTGTTCTTAAATACCACCCGGACTGAGCTATTTTGATTTATAATATTCAATAGGGAAAGCCACGTTCCAAAAATGCAGCCTCCCATACCACAACGCGGACGTGCACACTCGAACAAATTAAGGAACACGGTGGGGCACCGCCTTGGAAGGATCAGTGGCAAAACAAACACCGCTAGGAAGCTTTAACTGCATGGTTTATGGTGCACCAACCTCACTCTTACCCCCGCTAGTTCCAAAGTCATAGGACAGTGTAAATGATGGTTATCACCGCCAGGTGAATCTCTAACACACGTAAAGGCAACAGAAGGCTTGGTATGTAAAACACAAAAATGCTATAAATTTATATAACAATCCTTTTCCTTGTCCTTCCGACAGACAGCACGGAAATACCGTTAAGGGTCCGACGAAACAGGCTAGAAGACAGAAATCAAAATAGCTCAGTCCTGGTGGGATTTAAGAACTACCTATCATAGAGTCCTCCGCGTGTTCCCTCAAGATAAAAACAAAAAGGAAAGCGTTACGTCCAACTGTAAATATGCAGTGTTTCTCAAAACAGTTGGATCAAACCTAATCTACCAAATACAATCAGAAAATTGCCATAACCCAAAATTTTAAGAAGTCTGTAAACTACATCCCCATAAAAAATATGGTTATATATTCTCGTAGAAGTGTCTTTAAATTACTATTAAATTTAAAACCAGATCTGAATAACGATAATAAAATAAAAAATTAGCAAAGTATTTCCGTAATTTATAGTAATGGTAGTCTTACCGAAGAAGCTTATTTGTAATATATTTCTATTTCTCCTTTTTTCATGCAAATCATGTACAGTCACCATCATGGAAGCACAAAAGAATACAGTTATTCTTTGATACGTTCTTCTTTAATAACGAACAGAGTAGAGTTTTTTCCCGACATTGTTTACAATATTGCTAAGCCAGTACATTTGAATATTTTTTTGTATATTTTTTTCCAGCAAAAAGTCATACTTTTCCGCACAAGTCTGTGGTAAACACTCAATGTTTTCTCACATCTTCATCTGTTGAAGCGGACCACTACGTTATCCAAACGGTCTTTCACACTGTATGATATCTTATTCAAAGTTACACACTACACACTCCGTCCACATATTGACACTCGATAAAGTATATACACTCATTTTGGTCGGTGATATATTCTGACGAAATCTTGCATAAGTTTAAAATTAACAATTACAAGTTCTTCTCCCTTTCAATGAACAAAAGTTACGTCAGGTTTGGGAATGCAGTTTCCAGACAAGCGAACAGATTGTGACCGCCCCAATCCCCCCACCCCCATGCCTCTTGTCACAGATTTGTTTTATATTGTTTAGAATGACGGACATTATCGCTTCATTTCTCTATTCATAATAATGTTATACATACCAAAAGTTGTGATAATAGGGGTTATTTTAATTTTAGTAATTTAAATTTCCCCAGTACCCAAGGCAACATCATTTGGGGTGTACATTTCTGAATCAGGTTGTAGTCGTGTTGAGGATTTCAATGAACATAATCAATATATAGTTACAAACTGACAGTGACACGTATTATGCCAAGACGGTTAGTCGAATGTCTAAACATTTTATTGAAAGAATTTGCATAATATTGTATTGTACGTACTTAATTAAGTTCAACTTAAGATCACATTTTGTTTTAAGATAATAATTTATCTTTTTTAGAAAGAATAAGTAAGAAAATGGAGCTAATTCAGGAACCGCCTATATCGTTCATCTACATATAATGTAGTACAGCTGTATTAGAATGATTTTCATGAAGTGTATTTAACGGAAATGCAGGACACTAGGTTATGCTGGGTCTTTAAAGTATTAAAGCTGCAAAGGTGGATCCAATAGATGGAAGGTGTGTCACTGCTAGCTCGCACTCCCTTGATATCCGGTAAGCATATACATGTATGTTTGATAGCTTGAAATTGCGAGATTGGCAGTTTAAGTCAATGTTTTGCAATTTGACAGGTGATATTTTGTCGAATATTCACGCTCGAATTGTGTAAAATATGCTAAACATTTTCCCTGGGGCTTTGTTCCTGGACATACCTAGTGACTTCCAAACCCCATTTTTGATAGCCAAAAATTCAGACCTCAGATCATTTTATCAGAAATGTTCTGCTCGCTTTGCTAACAAATCAGAATATAATATCAGTAGTATTTATAAGCAGGTGATATGTTTTAGTTATTGGAATATATTTACTATAGTATTTGAACGCTAATGTGATAAAAGAATGAATTCTAATAAATTAATAAAGAAATCAGTTATTTAGCGTCTCGCATCAACTCTCTGAGTTTTCATATTTTAAGAAAAAATTCCTGCATTAATTAAATGTATATAAATTAATGCATATATGATGTAATTGCTTGTTTTACTTAAAACCAATGAATATTTGAAAAAATATGTAGGTGAACCCACTCCCCTTCTCAATATAGCCATGCACACCAATGTGTGACTTGCCGCTGGTAATACATTTTGTATGTATCATCAAAGTGCACATCCTTTCAGAGAGAGAGAGAGAGAGAGAGAGGGAGAGAGAGAGAGAGAGACACCAACCGTAGCCCTACGACATCATTGTTGCTGTGATCCGGCCGGTGATAATGATTTCATAACAAGCAAATGAATTTGAATTTGAAAATATTTAGATAAAGGTTAGATAATTTATTTAATAATATATATTGTAATGAAAACTCTATAATGTATGTTTAAATTAAAACGCCAACATACCTATGGATCGGCTTGTTGCATAAGAAACGCATTCATTAGCAATTTCAATATCTTTATAATTTGAATTTTTTTTATTTAAAAAAAAAAACAGCATATAGCGGCAAACAAACAGTTTATAAATAAAATAATATGTAAGAAGAAGTTTGTAAAACATTATTTGTATAACGGTGTCTACATTTTATAGGTAAAACCATATATCTTTTATAGCAAGGGGTTGTTCAAAATGCACAACCAAACTCCGTATTTGATAACAAGTGCACAGTTTTGTAAGGGAAAAGTTCTGAGAGTCACAGGTTCAAATCTCAGGGGGGGGGACATTTGATTACAGTATCAGTAACTCCTAACTTGGACACAAATACAAAGGAAAGGTTGTGGAGCTAAAACACGATAAATCATTTTAGATTCTTGAATGTTAGATTCAGGTTAAAAGATATCAAAACGGAACCAAACCATATAAAGAAAGCGTTGTTTTGTACAAAAATAAACAGCAAGAAAACATGTTCACTAGAGAATTGCCGTTTTATTGACATACTGACATATATGTTCGTTGATTTAACCCTTACCCTGTTATTTTTCTAATATGGACTGGTCCATCGTTCAACTTGGGCAGTACCATTTATTATTCGAAGGGGTGTTCAATGAAAATTTACTGACTGAATAGCGAACAGTGCAGACCATGATATGCAGGCTGATCTTGCTCCGCGCTGGTCGCAAAGGCAGAGTGTTAATGACTTTTCTTTTTACAAATCGTATTTTTACAGATTGCCATTTGCAATTAAATCTAAGGGAACAACTATTGTAAAAATGCACATAATAACTCTTTAATAAATCGACATAATTTATATATAGAAAAAAAGGAGAATATAATTAACATCTCACAATTGTTTGTAAACGAGCAACATTTTTACCAACAATCTACAAGATTTAACGTAGTGCCACCTACTGTTCCGTTGCCTCCATCTTCCACTTTTAAAAATGTTTCATTTATAAAGAAATTAAATGGACAGAGTTGTTTTTTTCTTCAAAATAATTGCTGAAAACGATGTTGAACCTGTTTATGAGAAATTTCAGAATGCAAATATATACATATATATATATATATAATTCTTCAAAAATGCCGAGTTTTTATAGGCAGTGCCCCCCACCCCCCACCCCCACGAAATTCAAGAATATCAGCAAAGTAACAAATTAACAATTACATATTTCATTTCTGTTCAACTTTCAAGTAAAAAAAAAAAGATTATTTTTATGACTTGATGATATTCAAATTTCTTTAGAATCACACGTTAATTGTTCGCAAATTAAATGAATGTTTGTAATAACATTAAGGCATTTGGACACATAGGTCTCGCTTGTCAAGAATTTTGAACACCCCTCGCGTAACGTAACGTCGGGAAACCATTTATAAAGGTAACTTTATTGTTATTTCTGACAGTTTGACATGAGCTTTATACACACTTGCTTTACCTTTACTTTAGATAGAATAAATAGTATGCCAAAGAAACTAATTAAGCTGAGTGTTTTAAGTGTTTAACATTATGATAGGCAGTTTAATGATGAACAATATATTTAAAATATTTCAAGGTAAGAACATGAGGGCGTATTCTGAAAAAAAATGGATTTAACTAGTTTAATGATGGATTACATTATAAAATGTAAACTTGAACTTAGAAATATGCACGTTCGCCTCAGTTTGATGATCATGACATAAATCAAACATAATTAAGGAATGGTGCATGGATATTGAAGAGATCTAGAAATAAGAGTTAATCTACTGGCTTTTATTTCTGTCCTTGAGCTATCTATCAGGTATTATGGTATTTATAGTTTCATAGCAGTCTTGTGTTCAACTGACCGTTTTGTTTAGTAAACAAGACCATTCAATTGAAACAAGAGACCTAATTTGACCGAATCGTTCGTTAGAAAGCATAGAACAATCACAATAGATCACATTAAAACATTGGGTTGGGTGAATTAAAATGAAATTGGTCTCCCCGCCAACTAGAGATGTTTTGGCACTTATCTTAATACGATGGCCTGTTGACGATGTCGAAAAGAAAACTTTGAAATATAAGTTTTGTCAATATTGTATGTTGAAATGTTCAAATATTTTTGTTTATTACCAAAGAAATTGGGAGGAAGAAACAGAACAAGAGTGTGATTACTCTGCTAATCTTTTGTGTTTACAGTACATTATAATGGGAGGAAGACCGGCTAAGAATCCATAGTTCTAAAGTAAACAAAGAAGTAAATGCAAAACAAGGAAAACTGCAGTTCTGTTTTAGTACCATTCTTCCGTACAATCTAAAGAGTACCATAAGTAATCTATGTAGACTATTTTTTGCAAACAGATGGTGTTTACTTGTGATGGCCTTTAAGTCACCGACCCCAAACACACGCACGAATTTTCCGTGCCGCGAGCTTTCCCAACCCCATGCTGCGAACACTGCCAGCCATGGTTTATCATCGGGCTTGAGTGAAATGAAAACAAATAATGAAGGATGTTATGTTTTAATTAAAATACCAATACTCCGCAATAATGCCGCGTTCCTGCGCGTGCCCTAGCTTTCACATTGCTCCTCACGCGTTCAATCGGCAGACGTACAGCGGTACATGTACAGCATACAGAGCCCGGTCCGCAGGATCTGTTTCTTGCATAAATAGTTACACTGAGTTGAAAGTCGCGATGACTAGTGAGCGCGAAAAATTAATGTTGTTTATAGGGCACGTGATATTATTTCAATTCATAAATGAAATTTCATTCACGGATACTTTGAGTTTGGACCAACAGTCCATAATTAGCCCAAATGCAATATGTACCTCAATACAATGGTTTATATCATCATGTCTCCACTGGATGAAAATTACGTAAAGTAAACTCTTTTTTTTCTGATATGTATTTGTTTTATTTCCACAGTGTAACTTCTGAAAACCACACACCCTCAGGACCAGAAGAAAAGTCCGGGTTTTTTTTTTAAGTTTTCTGTAGTTGGAAGTATGGAGAGTTTCAAATGGACAAATACAACTGCATACCATAAGCCGTTCTCTGTGATTTAGAGCATGTTCAGACTTGTATATTATTTTAATTTTGTCCTGTTTCACGATGTATCTACGCTGTCTTAGTCATTTCAGTTATGAAAATGATGATTTCGTAAAATGCCGTTACTAATTTTTACATACCTACATACAGCTTTGATATATGCATTTGCACTTTTAAATGCAATCAGTGCATGTTTATTGTGCACTTTGTTCTGTATATACACGTGTTGGCTTCTTAAGAGGGTCTCATGGAAGATTAGCATTCAGATAACTGAGTCACCCTCTATAAATAAAGAATTTACTTACTTACTTACTAACTTACCTTCGAACAACATCATAAAAGCTCCCAAAATATCAGTTTAATAAAAATTAATTTGCTTTTACATTTTGCGCCAATCTCTTGTAAATCAGAAGAGAGTATTTCAATCATTTTCGAAAGAATGGATTAAGTTTAAATATTTTTTTTTATTTGGGGAGCTGATATGATTTGCTCGACGGTATTTATTGCATTTGGCTAAAGTGTGAATCGGGACAAGGTCGTAGCTGGTCCAAACACAAAGTATCTGTGATTCCATTCATCCGATAGTCTTACATTGCGACTAATCATTGTTTTATATGTTACCTTTCATTACCTTTTTGAAGTACTTCTTCTACCCCAGCAAAAATAAAATCACTGTTTATATTTAGCCGATATGAAACTGATATGATACTCGGTGTCCGCCCGATATCAGTTTTGTAAAGCAGACGTAAAATATATCTTAAATAGTTTTTGACAGAGGTCGGTTACATGTTGAAATAAAATTTTGGCTGAATGTCGGACCAATATCAAAAAAGGTATAAAATTGCCATTATTGATCCAATATTCTAATGATCGCTGGGCTGTAAATGTGGGAATTGACTGAAACCCACCAAAAGGCAAGGTCTCATCAACACAAAATCTGTGCGATCTAAGGGCTGTATGTAACATAAAAAAAAGCGTGTATTTAAACACGTGGAACAACAGTTCTAGACAGAGAGACCTAAATAATTTAGAATGCTTTGCCAACTATGATCAGTAATTGCCACCTCGCCTGATATGTTGATTCGCCATCAAATCTATCGTCTGCACAAGGACAAACATTTTAGTGATGTTAACATTACTAGTACTTTTGTTGGTGTTATTTGACGCTTAAAAGACGGTATATACTGATTTTGAAACCATTTCGTACTTTTTTCTTGCATCTTTTGAACCTGGTTTTGATAAAAAGTTGTAATACCAATCTGATGCGTAGCTAGTCTGTTTTAACGGCAAGTTTCCTCGTCAAGTTCGCTTATCTGCAAGTGCACAAAATATGCATTATTATACTTTTATTATTTATACAGATTGATGCCCCATCTGCTTACAGAAGACCAGAAACTCATTTACGCATTTTTCTTTTGGCACGTAGATTCTCGCGCTCATGTTACGTTTTGCAATGCAAGGTATTTTGCTTTCTTTGATGGTCCATTTTTTTTCTGGATCTTTCGCATGGCTTCATAAAAAGGAACTAACGCCACATCGCCGGCGACGACATTTGCAAAATATCGACTGTCGTATTTGGGGAACTGTTTCAACAATTTTTGGCCATTATTACACGGGCAAATTTCAGGTCTCCTGTAAGCAGATGGGGTATCCATCTTGCAACTACCTTCCTCATTTTCAAATCTCGCTTGAGAATTGTATGAGCAGCTCCTACTGGGATGCCAGCGCATCAAGCTATTTGCCAGATTGTAAACCTTGCATCAGTAGCTACAATTTCTTTGACTTTTGCAACCATTTTTGAGGATGTTGCATTTTTGGACGGCGTGCATGTTGAGCATTTTCAAATGAAATTACACTTCTTTTAAATTTCTTACACCATCGAGTAATTTATATAGGACCGTATTTGGCTAGTGAAAAACCATTTTAGCATTAGTGTACACGAGTAGACAGTGTTAACCGAGCTATTGTTACAGCTAGACTGAACTAGCGTTGTCATCCTAAAAGCTTTGTATGGATGCGAGTTGTGGTCATGTCTAACTAAGAATGACTTATATAAGTTAGAAGTTGCCCACA
Organism: Mercenaria mercenaria; assembly: GCF_021730395.1. Taxonomy (NCBI): domain Eukaryota; kingdom Metazoa; phylum Mollusca; class Bivalvia; order Venerida; family Veneridae; genus Mercenaria; species Mercenaria mercenaria. The sequence goes on along the minus strand of NC_069362.1, from coordinate 12,851,335 downwards.
GATTCTGTGTAAAGTTTATGCAAGGGCTTCCTAGAGCTACTAATGATGACGTGTCACTGCATTTACTTGTACAGTAACTAATGATAACGTGTCAATGCATTTACTTGTACTAATGATGACGTGTCAATGCATTTACTTGGGTTGCTGAAATTGATAAGAGGAATTTCACTTTTCTAAGCCAATTTTGTCTCTTGCATCCAGATTCTACCATTAAAGTCGTATTCGTAAATCGACTGATAGCATTTTTGAAAGTCCCTGTTCTGATACAGGATACATATCCGATATTGTACGTATATGTAGAAAATACAACTTGTTGTCAGTACTAAAGAGTTTTGCGTTAACGGGTTATTTCCCTTCAGTGTATGGTTAAAAATAACATTAAAATTGATTTCCAAACTCAATTTCTTCAGTGTCGTAAATGTCACAGAGTGACCAACAATTTGGCTCAGTACACAGTGTTATTTTGTTGTATGAACTCCTTGAAAAGGGAAAATATTTATATGGACAAATATATTTAATCAATATGGTATGACAACATGCAACCCAATGAACAGTTATCTTATCTTTTTGTATTCTACAGCATTTTCTAAAAACGACTCTGGAATGCTTACATATTGTCAGTAAAGCAATTTATTTTATGATGATATAATATAAATGTCACAAATTTGCTTTACTATTTTTTGAACATTTTGAATCAGCAGGAGCTATCCACAGTATATGTATTAGTATTTGTGAAATTTCTCCTTGATATGTTTGACCATAGCCCATCTGACTTGTATTTCGTTTCGACAAGTTATTGGGTCAGTGGTGTAAGTTTTCCCGACTCATTCTTCAAAATCATATAAGTTGATATTTGCCAACTGTTATTGAATATATTCTTTAATATGCTCATATCATTGTATGTATTGTAAATACTCAGAGTGCTGAATACAATCATGGTATACTAATATCAGATTCTGTACTTTAAATAATTACTTTATGTTAACTGTATATATACATGTATAACATACCATGTACTCTTCCTGTGTAGAGGTAATAAAAAATTCTATTATCTCTATGCGATACAAGTAATTATTTCGTGAAAATCGTGCGTACATGCGAAATATAACGCTCCCCGTATTGTCATTCGGGCGATATTATAAATTTTCAATAGGATATTTTTGCATTCCGGACTGGACGTTACTACAAATATCGTCATGGTTAGTTATGTAAGTTTTTAAGCTATGACTTATGTTAAAAACGGGCCGTTTGCTGATGTTGATATATTTACTCGTGGCCCAATCCAATTGTATATGTTACTTTTGTGTTCATATTATTGTATATATGCCTAATAACAAATACAATAAAATACTTTTAAACTAAAACTATGTTAAAAACACACACAAACGGTTTTCTTTAAAGATTAAATGATCCATTTTACTCATATTTTTGTTATTTTGGAAAGAAACATATGCGCTGTTCTTTTTTCCCATGCAATTTAACAGGTTACGTTGTTTTATTTATTTCAAGCGCTTTCTACGATTTCCGAGGCGCAGCTACAGATGGTTCAAGGAAAAGCAGAGAGATTGTATTGTTTTATGCGGAATTTCAGCGGCAATATACGTCTTTCTTCTATTAAATCAAGGTGAGCTTTTAACATTTAAGGTACTTCCGCAAATTGAAATTAGAACTTTACGTGAAAAATCAGAATCCTCGAAACAGCTTTCGAAATGCAAGGACATAAAATATATATGATAAAAGTTGAAAAGATATATCTGTAGGTAAACTTGCGAGCATGAAAGCTACGTTGAATCCTATCTCCACGGTGCTTTGGAAGAAAACGAGTGAACATTTTTGGTGCAAAATTTTGGTATCGTATGCAACCTAAATTGCTATAAAATATTTATTTTCAAATCAAAGAAATGCCAAAATAGTGCAGACGAGCGTTACTTTATCAAGAAAATGTCGTTAAACATTATAATGCGCAGAACACGTGCACAGTTTTTCTAAAATATTTCGCCGCCATGTTTATTTCAAGGAATAAAATGATTGTTCTTTTACCTCATATTTCCTTTCTGAAATATGTATGTCTCCTTATTCATGGTTAGAGATATCCATTTAGCATAGTTTTTCACTGTCCGATCTCCTCCATCTGTTACCGATCCTTCACATTTAAAGAATAAACGCAATGTGTAATGATAGTTTTTCGCTTTACACACCTCTCTTGGACAAGAAAGCCGTTTCACTTAAAACTTGTAAGCATCCGCTGGCAAAATATTAATGAAAGATAGGAACTTTTTCTAAAATAAAGTTGAATTTCAATCATTTTCAAAAACTGGAAATACTGCACATTGTGTTGAATTTATAAATAAAACAAAAATCTCCAAAATAAACCATTTTAGAACTTTTCCGGGAACTATACGTTTCAGCCGAACAACGCATTTCAAGATGACACAAAACTGATTTCTCTTCGTAAACAATGTCAAAGTTCACTTGAGGAACATTGCTGAAAAAGTATAAGTGCTTACTTGTTTCAGTTTTACGTCCTGTAGTGTAGAAAACAATCAACTTTCAACTTTAAATGCATATATGTTCTATAATTATTCCAATATAAAAAACCGTCCGATCTTTTCCGTGAGAAATAAAACGAAGCAAATTTAACTATTTGTTTACACTTCAACCATGTGAAATTAAAGGCATGCACTATCACGAGTCTCCCGTGCATTATGAACCTCGTGGTGAATAAACTGAATTTACTTTAAAGTATGGTGTCTCAGTTGAGCCAGTGATTTGTTAATTTCAGAGAACATACATTAAAGAAGTGTTTAATAGATTATGCATATGTACGAATATTTACTAGTCTACTTTATATAAACGACGATAGAAAACAAGTGTGCAATCGGCAAATAGCAAGTCTATTATTTTCAGGTGTATACTGAACACTGATCCCAATGTTCGTAATTTTCAGATAAAGAACTCGTTATCCTTGGTTTCGTTGACAGTCTTAGTACTGGACCGCTGCTTCCGGGTCAGTGTCTATTTCTATGCCGGAATTTCAATACACATTTACTATCAGTTTAAATCTATGAAAGTGTAAAAAATATCGTTTAATGAAGAACCAAGATACAGAAAAGTTATTTTTGAGGTATTGCTGATTTTAATCATCAGGTTTTCGCGTGAGAAGTTCAACTGATTGCATTTTGTAAAATGTTTCGTAGTTATGTTTCGTAGTTATTAGAATTGTATACAAATTGTATAACCTCATAACATATTTGGCTGTGCATTTTTTCTGCGATTTATTCTCACTGTGTTTTTAAAAACATGCTGCATAAATTCTCATATTGTATAAAAAGTCGATAGATCAAAATTGGTTAGTTTACGACGCATTAAACATCTAATAAGGAATCACTATACGCATCGAACTTGTCCCGGACCAGTATGCGGAAATACTGTGGCCAAATGTTTCAAGATTGTCTAAAAATATTTGCATATATCGTGATAAAGCAAATATTTCGATTATTTTCATAATTTATAGATATACAAACACGTATGTGTGAGAAAGTTACGTTAAGTAATTTCGGTAGTTACCGCAGGAAGTGCCGAAAATTCCATTTCAACCAAATTTTCCGTGGGATAAGCAGCTTATAAGTACATAAATTCCACTATAATAAATTAAACCTTTCTTATACTTGAACAATCCTTGAAAAAAATTTTGGTTCGTTGCCAAATCTTGTTTACATTAAGTCTGAGACTTGTCTTACAATTTTAGGCAGTTTAGTATACCATACGTAAAAAAAATCATTGTCCGCACATTGCACTACTTTTATGTATGCTGAAAATAGCAATATGTACATATTTATTTTCGTTTTAATACATGAGGTGGTCGTATTTGAAAACAGATTTTGTACTAAGTTTAGTTCTATTCAGTAAGACAATTCTCCTATGCACTAATTGAAACTTTGAACTAACTTTTGCCATTCATGAATTTTTAATAAAGTATTTTGAAAGGCTTTATAAATCTAACCAAATATTTGGAAAAATACAGGTAAAATATCTTCTTTGTTTATTTCCAAATTTTAGTTTTACTTTTTATACAGCTACTTTTAGTTCAGGTCTTGCAAACTGAGCTGTTTTTGTACTCTGAAACAGCTGAATTTGAAAGCTTTTGTTCACTATATTTTCACACCTCAAATGAAGGTCACTCTAAATTCAAGATGGCGGAAGTACCTTAAACTAGAGAAATTATTGAGGCCGCGATCATTCGACGCCGCCCTGAAGGCGGTGTCGAGTATATGGGATACACTTTCATTTCGGACCCTGTAAAGATGGTAATGAATACTTTCGGAGTGATAAACTGAACACAGTGAATAGTTTGTAAAAGGAAAACGCGGATATTGCACAATACATTTTAGTGAATAAACAAAAAAATGGCAAAAAGAAAACATAAAAAATGTATGTAATGCAACTTATTATGTGATTTAAAACAATGCTATCTGTCTTTCCTCTCCTTATTTGTAGAGCATAACATATTTTTTATTTACAATTTCGTCAAAAATATTGATCTGATTTATTGATAAGTGAGGTTACTCTGTAAATCAAGTTTTCTATTTCTATTCTTAGCATGACCTACTTACCTATCTCATTTTCTATAAATAGAACACACCACAGAGCTGATATACCATGAATCGCCTGGACAAGGGAGCGTTCGTGTATTTTACAATAATCTTGCAGTAAACTTCAAAGAGAATATTAAAAAAAAATTACAATTTGCCTGCATAAAAATTCATTGGAAAAAAACGTATTTACAAAGTAAATAAAGGAATCAATAAACACAGATATGTTGAAATGAACGAAGGAAGTGCCGCTGTTAACTTATTTTTAACCTTTTGTCTTATTTTCTTTATTGATAGGTACAGTGATGTAATTTCAGAACGCGCAAACTTGTTTTTTTTTTTGTTTTTTTGCTTATGTGTCATACAGATCATATAACATTTTCATTGAAATATTTTCTACACTTTGGCAGCGGGTTATTATGCTTGCTAAATTTCTTGTAATATTAGATTTGAATCTTAGACACTGACATACTCCTAGTAACCTTACAGTTAAACGAGGACTTCAAGTTTATCGTTTGTCCGAAAAAAATAAATTCTATGATATTCAAAAGTATATAAGAAAGATTCATGCTTTGTGAATAGGGGCAATATAGAGATTATTTATGTTATATCATTCTTTTCTTGGACAAAATTTTTGGTTGTTTTTGGCAACAAAAACAGTAAATTACTGTGTATAATCTGCATTCTGAAATCTATAATGTAGGTGACTAAGGTCCATAAAACTTCATCAGTAAATAGAAAACACTCATTACATTACATGATAATAAAAATAATGGTTTCTGTGAACCACAACTTTGAAATAATTTCAACATTTCCTCATTTCCCAACAAACTGCATTTCTGTGAAACTTCATACACGCGCACCTGCATATAAGAACTTTTCACAGGAGGTGACCTTAGTTAGTGAAATAATAACTTTAAATTTGTATGTAATGGGACCACCTACTCGCAATGTTAATGTCATTGCAGGTAGAGGATTTGTATTGCACGGTAAAACTTTTCTATCATGTTTATTCTTGACTGTTTTTAACAGTTTATAACATATATTGTTTTATGTGCTAATGTTGATAACTTGTAGCCAGTCAGACTAATAAAGTAATGATTAGGTGATTTCTCATATTGCAAAAAAATGTACTTCAGACACAACACTTGGCATTCTCATCCATCAGATGTTCGTCAAAATCCCGAGGGAACTACGGTAGACCTCTGGTATGCGAGAATGAACACTTGGCGGCGTCTTTGATGCTTGCATCAATGAATTTCCTTGTATTAAATAGGACAGGGGAAAATATTTCATGATGGACCTGTCAATTCTTTACTTATGGGTGAAACAGGTCTCATAAGCGTAAATACGACTAGCTTCTACTGATTATAAAACATACCGTACGATTTGTTGTGAATCAACTGTTGTTGTACTTTTAGTAGTTCAACCGCCACCCTTGTTTAAGAGCAACATTTAAAAAACACGTTTTTTTTTCATCCTCAAGTAATAAGTAAGTAGACTCGCCCAGTTTAATCAATCTAGACGCATAATGATAATCTACATAGAGCGTTTACTTCACCCGATTTACATTCGGAACATTTTCACGCGTTTCGGGCTTTATCGTATGTTTAGGCTGATCACTACCAAATAGAATGTAAGCCTCCGCAGGTCTAGTCACAAGTAGTCCAAATATAAATAGTACTAATCTTTTTTCCTTTCCTAGTGCATTTTCTCGGCAGCAACGTGCTTACTTTTACCCTACCGCGTTTCAGTATGTATCACTTTGCATTCTAATGAAATCGGCATGTTCCTATCGCATGCTAGATAAAAATGGCGGCGTAAGAATTTAATGTCACGAAAAGAGAAATTGAAAGAAGCGAAAAGTAGTAATTTCAGCGGGTTGTATTTAACGAACTGTAGTTTTCTTATATAAAAGTTAACACCCCCTTTTCTTTTTGTTTTTCTAAAGTAGCGATCTAGTTCTTTATGGGAATATAAGTCTCTGAAAATCTGATATGCTAGAAAATGTCGAAACACCGTTATGAAGTGAGTGGATTTTATATGAAATAAAGAACAGCTGGATTTAGTGGTGTTCAGCCTTTAACATGGGACTGTTGAACCGTCCAAAGACGTTGGAATTGTTTGTCTCATTGTTTATTTTTTTTTTTAATAAAAATGTTACTGCTTTCATTGTCTACCACTTTTTTTCCACCCTTGCCTGAAAAAAACAGTAATGAGTTTGTACACTGTTCAGACAATTGTGCTCTGTTGAAATTTAACCAAACACAAGTTTACCTGCATAAACAGAAAGCATGATATGTCACCATGCACGGATCCAGATGGGGGGTGGGGAGCGGGGGTCCGGACCCCCCTGGAAAATCTTTAAAAAAGGAAAGAAGACAAGAAGGAAAGAAAATGTTTTTCGAAAAAGGCAACATTAGGACTGCATGTAAAGTATATGCGGCTGCTGCTACATACGACCCCGACATAATTCATATTATTTATCTAAAAGAAACTAAGAATTTTACCTTCAAGAAAGCTTGATTTTATCATTTTCGCAAATTTAACAGGTTAGTCCATAAAACTGTCCCAGAATGCAAAAAATGAAGTGCCAAATTGCAAAATTTCCAGGGCGGGTGGGGGTGGGGGCAGGGGATCGGACCCCCTCTGAGAAAATTGGCTGTGTCCGTGCATGGTCACTGTACCTGTCCAGTACTGGACATTATGGTAAACGCTTCATTCCTGCACAAATGACGATTTCGCAACTTCTGTCCGGTTTGTACAAATTTCTGGCCGCGATAAACCATTTGACTTGTTTTATCTTTGAAATGTATGAAGTACAATGTAGATGGGTGTGATACATGATATTATTTCTAAGGAATTTCGAAGTTACTGTAAAACAGACTTTATTCCAATATGACAAACCATGAAGTGCTGAACTCTTACTTTAATTGAAAGACTGTAGTTGGAAAAGTTGTCAGTATGTTTGCGTAACAATTTTCGGTACAAGTATTCTATGTAATCAAGTATAAATGCGGAAAACTATAACATACATTATAAAGCTGAATTATCCGTGTAAATGAGCTGAGCGCTATTTTTCTATTTATTACATTGGTAAAAACAAACATTACAATTAACCAGGTATGGGCAAAATTTGTCATTTTTGTGCACATGCCTTTACATATCAAAAGAAGTCCAAACTACAGGTATGGTGTGTGAAAAGGGGTCTGAGTGCTTGCGTAGAGCGCATTTACAAATACCGCCCCCCCCCCCCCCCCCCTCCCCCCACACACACACCCTCTTTATATAAAAAAAACACATATAGAGGGGGTCTTTTTATATAAACTTGTGTTGGCTTGTTTACTGATAGAATTTCAGGTTCCTGTAAGTATACATAGGGGTCGGGTATAGCATGTACAGCGGCAGGGTATAACATGTACAGTGGCATTTTATTTCTGTTTTGGTGCCAGTGGTTTGGTCGTCGCATGTTTAATAGACCGTGTAAAGTGATAATTTTGATGACACTTTGCACAGGAACCAGAAATTCTACCAATAATCGAGCCGGCCCAAGTTTATATGAAAAGATCCCCTCTATATATAAAAACACCAGGAATGCAACGCATTCATACCCCACCCACCACATGAAAACAAGAAAATTACTTTAAAAAAACAGAAGTGCGAGTGTGAATGGTGCGAGTGTGAATGGGTGGTTTCATTATCTAAAGGCCAAAACAAATACACCAGTAACTGTGGTTACTTGTCACTGCCACTGTAATTAATAAAGTTGTTATGTAAATGCCTGTACCCGGTAATACGGTAAGGAACGTGTACGGGATAAAGTACAAGATTATGGACGTAACCATGTATTTTGTCATAGCAGGATTGCCAATTACAACACAAATAACATTTAATATCACAAAACTCATACCGTAATGCTAGGCAAATCTGACTGATTTTGATTTTGCGTTGGTCTATACAGTGACAGCGACAAGTAAGCACAGTTCCTAGCATATTTTTGTTGCCTTTAGATAATGGAACCATGCACCCGTTCACATTCGCACTTCAGTTTTTTTTGTAATTTTCTTGTTTTCATGTGGAGGGTGGCGTGTGAATGCGTTGCATTCCTGGTATTTTTTATATAGAGCGGGTCTTTTTATATAAACTTGTGCTGGCTTAATTCTTGACAGAATTTCAAGTTCCTGTGCACTTTGGTTTTATTTTGTACTTGTGAGAGATCGTTAATCGGTCAGCAAGATTGGACAGTGGGAAATTATAAATACTTTATGCTTTATTTAGAGTAGAAAGTGAATCGTATTATACAATAAGGAAATCTAAGGTAGAATACTCCTTTAAGGTTGAGAATTAGGCCTTGAGAAACAAAAATCAAACAACACCAAATCATAGAAAGAAAGAGTTGTTTGACATGAAAATTAAACAGCATGTAAAACATGTATATTACTTTACGAAACAAGTGTCAGTATACTGATATAAACATTGAATTCTGGAAAAGGAGTGCCTAAAGGGGCCCCACTTCCGGACAGTCAAACGCCTTTAAAAACTCACCATTTTCAAAGAACTGTTACACATGTTCGTTTTGATGCATTTGCAATGACGTGCGAGTGGTGAAATTTCGCATAACAAGGTAGAACACAGTTTTCAGCAATTGTTTGTCTTTATTTCTTTACAAATGGTATTCATTTTCAAAGGGAGACAATTTTTTTCAGAATATTTTAAGTACAAATGGCATTCATTTACAAAGGGAGACAACTTTTCCGAATATTTTAAGTATTCGTCGAGAAAAAGTTGTCTCCCTTTGAAAATGAATGCCGTTTGAAAGAAATAAAGATAAACTATTGCTGAAAACTGTGTTCCATCTTGTTATGTGAAAATTCACCACTCGCACGCTATTGCAAATGCATCCAAACGAACATGTGTAACAGTTCTTTGAAAATGGTGAGTTTTTAAAGGCGTTTGACTGTCCGGAAGTAGGGCCCCTTTAGGCAGTCCTTTTCTGGAATTCAATGTTTATATCAGTATACTGACACTTGTTTCGTAAAGTAAAATACATGTTTTACATGTTGTTCAATTTTCGTGTTAAACAGCTCTTTCTTTCTATGATTTGGTGTTGTTTGATTTTTGTTTCTCAAGGCCTAAATCTCAACCTTAATTTCTTTGACTGAAGAAAACCTTGCGGTCTCAGTTTTACATTGTCAAAATGGCATAGGCCTTAACGATGCAGTATGAAAATATACAGAATAAACGGTTTGTTATGTAAATATATACAATCACATTTTAAATGTCAAATGTCTGGGGAAACGTCATCTCTTCTCGTTGCACATGATTATACCCCCACAAAACGAAGTTTGGAGCGGGGTTGGGACGGGGTATATAGGAGTGAGCTTGTAGGTCTGTCGGTCTGTTGGTCGGTCGGTCCGTTGGTAATCATGGTTTCCGGACAATAACTCGTGAAAGGTTTGAAAGATTCAAATATTTTTAGTACTCAGGTGTGACATTATTAAATACAGGTCAAGTTCGACTTTAAGGTCAGTAGATTAAAGGTCAAGGTTACAATGACCCGGAACAGTTAAACAGTTTCCGGGTGATAACTTTAGAAAGCTTGGGCCAAGAATCACAAATTTTGTTATACACATGAAACATTATAAAACACAGGTCAAGTTCGACTTTGAGGTCAGTAGGCCAAAGGTCAAGGTCACAATGACCCGGAACAGTTAAACGGTTTCCAGATGATAACTTGAGAATGTTTGGGCCTAGGATCATACATTTTGGTACACATTTGTAACATCATAAAATACAGGTCAAGTTTGCCTTTGAGGTCAGTAGGCTAAGGGTTAAGGTCACAATGACCCGGAACAGTTATAAGGTTTCCGGATGATAACTTAAGAACGTTTGGGCCAAGGATCATAAATTTTGGTATACAGGTGTAACATTATAAAGTACAGATCAAGTTCGACTTTGAGATCAGTAGGCCAAAGGTCAAGGTAACAATGACCCGGAACAGTTAAACGGTTTCCGGATGATAACTTGAGCATGTGTGGGCCTAGGATCATAAATTGTGGTACACAGGTATAAAATACAGATCAGGTTTGACTTTGAGGTCAGTAGATCAAGCGTTAAGGTCACAATGACCCGAAACAATTAAACGGTTTCAGGATGATAACTTTAGAACGCTTGGGCCTAGGATCATGAAAGTTGATAGAAAGGTTGGACATGACCAGTAGATGACAACTATTGATTTTGAGGTCAGAGGTCTAGGTCACAGTGACCCGGAACAGGCAGATCGTCTCCGAACGATAACTTGAGAATGCTTGGGCCTAGGATCACGAAACTTAATAGGGATAGGATGTTGTGTGTACGAGATAAAATGTCGTGCGCTCGAGATAATATGTCGTGCGCACGAGATAAGATGCAGTGTGCTCGAAATAAGATGTCGTGCGCACGAGGTAATTTAATCTTTAAAAAATGCATGTCCTAAACATACCACCGTAGTATTTATCCATTGATTAGGGATATTCATATAATTGAATTGCTGCATCAAAAACAATGAGTTCAATATCTATGTCTTCCATAGTAATAAATGTAAAATTACCCCGAAAAGAAACATACAAATTTTCATTTGATTTGGATATCAATCGTTTAAATTATACATTGATTAAACGTTACAGTTGAATAAAGCCTGTTTTTAGAACATAAAATTGTCCAGCAAAAAAGCCCCAAAATAAATAAATAAATAAATAAATAAATAAAATAATAATAAATAAAATAATAAAGTTGTCCTTGTTGCTTTATGGCACAATTTTGCTCGGTTTTAGCTCAACTACTCACCCCGGCATCGGTGTTGGATAAAGTTTATCATGTCTGATATCTTGAACACTATCACAGATATTCAACTGAGACTTCAATACAGTGTGTACACGTACGACAAGGGAAATTACACTGTCAGTAATATTTTAATTTAAAAATTTTGTTAAAGTTTTTGATAAATACATGAACACTATCAAAGATATTAAACTGAGACTTAGAATACTCGCATATAGTGATAATGTTTACATGTATGACAAGGGGACATTACTCTGTCAGCAATATTTTCAGTGTTATGCCCCTTCCTAACTCAGAAATTTTGGTTAAAGTGTTTGATAAAGTCAAATATCTTGGACACCAACAAAGATATTCAACTGAGACTTAGAATACTTGCATATAGTGACAGTGTGCACATGTATGACAAGAGACATCACTCTGTCAGCAATATTTTTAGAGTTATGTCCCCTTTAAACTTAGGAATTTGATTAATATTATTCATAATGATAACTGTTTCTGCAGTCCATTGATGCATTGGATTCAAACTTCACACATGCCTTTAGTGTCAGTAAATATAGTCACAGGTCCGGGTCCTAGAAGTCTAGCTTGTATTTTAACAAAATTATGTGCCTTTTTATACTAAAAAATGCATGTGTTAATACAGAGTACAATTGTCTGCCTTTGTAAATACTTGGGGGTTATTGTGTTGAAACCTCATACACAGTCTTTGGGTCATTGCATACGGTCACTGGGCCAAGTTAAATAACTCTGAATTGTATTTAAACAGAATTATACCCTTTTGTCTACTTAGCTAATACTGCGGATTTTCATGCAGCTTGAATTCTAAGTACTAGGACTATTGGATTAAGACTACAAATGTTAAGATTCAGTGTATAAGGTCGCATATCTTGGACTTGTATTTTATCAGAACTATGCCCCTTTTGTACTTAATGTGTAAATACTGCATACAAATTTCTGCCATTGTAAGTACTTGTAAAGTACAACAGGTTTTATAATTTTGTCTCTCACTGTGACACAGATGTAACAGTTCTGTTATAAAATGAGCCGTGCCATGAGAAAATCAACATAGTGGGTTTGCGACCAGCATGGATCCAGACCAGCCTACGCATCCGCGCAGTCTGGTCAGGCTCCATGCTGTTCGCTTTTAAAGCCTATTGGAATTGGAGAAACTGTTAGCGAACAGCATGGATCCTGACAAGACTGCGCGGATGCGCAGGCTGGTCTGGATCCATGCTGGTCGCAAAGCCACTATGTTGATTTTCCCATGATACGGCTCAAATCCATTTTGTTGACAAGCCTTTGAATAGTCGAGCGCGCTGTCATAAGACAGATCTTGTTGTTTTACTAGTAATTGAGACAATTTGTTTGTCAATTAAGTTAAGCTTAAAATGGCACAGCAAAGTTTACTTCTTTCCAAATAAAACACTTTTAGTTTGAAAATGCATGTGTCCACCGATCATAAATTAAAAATTTACAGGTTCAGTTTGATGGACGGTAGTGGCAATGCATACTACCGACTATGCCCTCTAGACCCGGGTTGAGCAGAACAAAACATTTGCTAATGTTGGAAGTACCAGTTGCTTCAGTAGATGGCATTCTGTTCACTTCTAGACACATGTTGTTGTAGTACTGAATATTTTCATGATCTTTTACAGAGGTGAAGATTTCATACCTTAAAGGATACAACGGACGAAAACCTATTTACTACCTTAATGTGGCCAACTTCAACAACAACAACAATAGATGGAAGGTACTTATAACATAAAGTTTTACAGCTTTCCAATACATTCATTAGATAATATTAAGCAAGGCTTTGCTTTCCGTTCATATTTTGTGTTAGCTTTGCCAATCTTGCATATATTGGGGAATTGATCCTACTGATTTTCGTTGCGAATCGACAGAAATCAGGATCGATCCCTCTACGGTAACATGCGATATAAAATATACTAAATGAGATATACTTTCGAATTAAAAAATATGGTCTTCCGGCACGTGCACAGAGCGTCTGACTTCGGATTTTTTGGAAGAAATACGCTTTTTCCTTGTGCGTAATAAGCGCTCACATTACTTGTCCTAAACGCAAAGTCTTGCACAACAAATATGGGCAGTATTGTTTTTTTATTCCAAAATCTACCTTTAAATTTATACAAACGAATATTTCCGGGCAAGCTGATGGACTGTAACGATTCCTGATTGAGGCATTGCCTTATTTCATATTACTTATCTACCCAACAGGAAATTATATCTAAAGAACTTCGCCATTTTAAACCTTACCATGCTAAATTTCTATAATGAACTTGTCCGTCTTGCAATTTTGACTGTACAATTAACTGTTAAAAAGGGTGCATACCAAAAAGATACTGACTGAATGGCGAACAGTGCAGGTCATATGCTGGCCGACCATAATCTGCACTGGTCGCAAAGATAGAATCAATCGTGTCCAGCATGATAAGGGTTAATAAACCAAAATAACGATATTTATTTTGAAAAAAAACAAACAAAAACAACTATACACTAATTTACGAATATTCGAATTTGATTTTCATATTCAAATATTCGGCCGATTTTCGAATATTCGAATATTCGTTCCCATCCCTAGTTAATATGAAGCATTTCAAATACTTTTAAGTAGGTGGTAACTTAGTAAACGACACACTTTTAGCTGTAAATCACGGGGTACCATAATAGTACGAATGGACTATACTTCATTAAACTTTCTTATGCTGTAACATTGGTGCCAGTAGGGGGCATTTATTCATACAATGTTTTATTTGGTGCTAATTTTTCACTGGCATGCTCATGCTTTAGAAGTCTGTAATAAATATGCTTTCATGTTCAGTGAAATATAAGTTCTATACAAAGTATTTTCTTTTGTTTCACTTTTAGACACCAGGATTCCTTGGTGCATCATATCAAAGGCTGTATGATCTTGCTACCAGCGTTAGAAATAAATGTGGCCACACCAGCAGTAAGACACGGGCTGTGAAAGTAGAGACTTATTCAAGTAAAAGCGAAAAGGTGAAACTATGCGCCGTGTGGAAAGTGGGCACAACATTTTTCAAACGGTTGTTCATGATTAATACTTTGCCAGAATACAAAGATATTGTCAATCCTTTCAATATAAGTTTTCATGTCATGTACGGCAGTAAACAATTAGTGGTACCGAATTCTGATGATGTTCAGAGATTCCTGTTTGTACGCGACCCGTACCATCGTCTACTATCTGGATATATAGATAAACTCTTAGCACCGAATCCAGTCTACTGGAAAATATTGGGAGTGCCCGCGATTCGGTTTGCAAGAGAAAAACCGGATAACAAGAGCTTATCATGTGGTCATGATCTAACATTTCGCGAATATGTAAAATATGTTGCTGCCTCAATGACCTCACGTAAAAAGGTAAATCGTGACATGCATTTTGACAGCTTCACTGCATTGTGCAAACCGTGTCAGATAAGTTATGATTTTGTCGGCAAATTGGAAAATATCAAAACCGATGCAGTAGCATTAATGAAATCTTTGAATTTAAGTAGCACAATTGAATTCCTAGCCCACCATGGGAGCGAACTTGTCACGGACGACGCTATCAGAGATACGACATACCAACCATTTGATCCAGAATTTGTACCTCTCGTAAAGAAATGTTTGAATAGAATGGAAGTATTCCAGAGATCTTGGTCGAAGTTAAAAATGCGCGGCCTTATTGGCAACTATAATCTGACGATTGACTTTAGTACTGGAGGCAATTTAACATATAGCGACTTTCTAGATATGGCGCGAAATGCTTACCGGAAGTCAACGGCAGAAGAACGGAAGGAGCTGCAACATAGCTCGTTTTTGAACATGTTTTCTACTGTTGATAAAGATGATATGGAAACTATTTCAAAAGCATATGCTGAGGATTTTATATTATTTGATTATGAGGCAAGACCTACTGAATTATTTAAGATATAAATGTACCATTTTCTATAGAGTGATGGAATAAACAGAAGTAACTCATAGTCATTCAAACCAATAAAAAAACTTCATCAAACTGAATGAGAGAAAAAAAGGTTTTTAAAACGCGTTACTATTTAAAAATATCTTTCAATAACTATATGTGTGGTTAATCATTTTCTCAAAACATCGGACTTTTGATAAACAAATGCAAGCAAAGAGTTATTCTTCATCATCATCATTATTATTATTATTGCTGTTATTACTGATGTTGTTTATATTATTATTATCATTAGCATTACTGTTGCTATTGTTGGTGTTAATGATATCATTTTTATTAGCTCATCTGTTTTTTTGGAAAAAAAAGAAAAAAGATGAGTTATTGTCATCACTTGATCGTTTTAAAACTTGCAACACTTGTTCACCATCATTAGCTAACTCTGTACAGCAAGAGCCATAACTCCATCCTGTTTTTTGCAAGAATTATGGCCCCTTTTGGACTTAGAAATTATCAGATTTCTTGGTTAAGTTTTATGTTTAGTTCAACTTTTCTCCTGAACTATCAAAGCTATTGCTTTAAAACTTGCAACACTTGTTTACAATCAAACGCGGACTCTGTACCGCAAGATACTTAACTCCATCCTGCTTTTTGCAAGAATTATGACCTCTTTTGGACTTAAAAAATCAGATTTCTTGGATAAGTTTTTCTCCTAAACTATTAAAGCTATTGCTTTAAAACTTACAACACTTGTTCACCATCAAAAGCTGACTCTGTGCAGCAAGAAACATAACTCCATCCTGGTTTTTGCAAGAATTATGGCCTCTATTGGACTTATAAAATATCGGATTTCTTGGTTAAGTTTTGCGTTTAGGTCAACTTTTCTCCGAAATGGTCAGAGCTATTGCTTTCAAAAACTTGGAGCAGTTATTTACCATAAAAAGCTGACTCTGCACAGCAAGTAACATAATTCTACATTGCCTTTTGCAAGAAGTATGTATGGCCCCTATGGGCAGATTATATAGAGACAAAAAAATCAGATGAGCGTCTGCACCCGCAATTGCAAGGCGGTGTTCTTGTTATTGTCTAGTTTTAATTCTACAGGGCCTAGTCGTAGATTAAAGTAGACGCAATAAGTAACAAGCTAAGCATTGTTGGTTTCTGTTCGAAGCAATAGCTATAGTTATTTTTCCTTAAACATGTGTTTTAATTGACCTCAGTGAAATGTGATCTATTATTTACCTAGTCCAAATCCGCTTTAGTTACCTCCCCTGACGGTCCGTCCGCAAAGTCACAAGAAACGGCTATTTAAAGGTACTTCAGTCTTCAGATATGATTGCTAACACAATCGGATGACTTACTCACTCCTGGAGAACTACGTTCCAACGTAAGTCATGTCTCAACGATATCATGTGACATATCTCAACGACTTTTGGTTACGGTATCGCTCAATATGACACGGCTTATATTATTTCAATATATATCAATTACTTTTATTATATTTACTTATGTCTTGACTTGAACATGTATTCAGATTCTAATAGTAATCGCATAAATTTATTAAAACATTTAAATTTTAAAAACAGTTGTCTGTTATTTAGAAAATAGAAGCATATTGCTATTTTCCAGAATAAAACAAATATACTACACTTTTTCAACAGCAATACTTACTGACAGTCAATGATCGATTAATGGCAATGCCAGTTTTAATCTTAGAAATATATTACTGCAACTGTTTTATCATAAACGAACAATATTTATTAAATATCATGTCCCTCTCTCTAACCGATGATGTTACTAACTCTATACGCGACAAAGGCAAGCGTGACTGACACTCATCGAAGTATTGCTGCTTAACACATTACTTATATTCGAGCAAAATATACCAGCAAGTCTGTGACTGAAAATCAGATTTTGTTCAAAGTATGTACTAGTATTTTTTTATCCGTTTCTTTTATTATATTTGACGGTTTCCCCAAGATATCTTACTAGCAGTATGTACGAGGTGGCGCGGAGTTGACTTATACTATTGCATGCGCACACCTTAAGGAGGTAGGTTACCTTCATATTTGTATGTGCGCATGTCCAACCGGAAGCTAACGTGACGATTTACGACGACGTTTACGACAAACTAAATGTGCTTGTATATTCATTCTTCTGAAAACAAATCATGAACCTGTCTTCGATCTGATGCTTTATGGTTTAATAATGCAGAAATAATGAATAAATTGCCGCAGAAACGCTTCAAAACAATGTTGCCTTAAAATGACGTCACTGACGTCATGACGTTACGTGTCAGTTACCGCGCAAAATTAATAGTTTTTATCTTGAATGTACGTAATTCTTTGCATTTTTTTTATTTTAGCTATTTTCAAATAACCATTATTTGCTGAAATATTTTTATGAGTCTTTTGCTCTGAATAAAAATCAATATTTTGCTTCTTTTATGTAGTTATATTGAAATGTTATGCGGAATGTAAGAAAATGGATGATGGTAACCAATGTTATTTGGAATATAGTTGGTTGAAAGGTTAGTTGTTACGGCCATTTTCAAATAAAAAATCTAGCAGTTCGATTTGTAATACCTATTTTTCAGATTCCGTTGATAATTTGTTACTTATATACTAAAACTAAGATCTAAAATTGTTCAAATTTCGGTAGAAAATTGTGGTTTCTTGAATTGAATTGATGTTACCATGGAAACGAAGCCCGTGACCTATGTATCTAAATGTAAAATTCAAAAGCGTTGACACTGGTCTATTTAAGAAACACAGCTTCGGCTTTTTATTTTCATTTCAACAATATCCATGAGAATAATAGCAGCATGCTAAACGATTTTTCCATGAAAAATGCCAGACGAGGGGTACTGCTGTAAGTATTCTAAGCTGTGAAATTTGTTTGAATAAATGCAAATAACACGAAAATATAACTTACGTTAGAAATAATATGTTTTATAGCTACATTAACTAGAAAGATAATCTTATTCAGTATTTTTTATACGAAACTACGACAAAAAGCAAGATATAAACTATTTTAAACATCTCTGTTGACATGGTTACTTTAAACTTTAAGAAAAATAGGGTACCATGTAAAGCGCTTGGTATTTTGCTAATAATATTACTCAAATATTCCATGTTGGTCATTAATAGAATGGCACTGAAGCCGTCGAAAACCCCTATTTTTATACATAGTTGTTTAAAAATGAGAGAAAATGCGTTACCATGGAAACACGAGCCCCGCGACATATACATTTTAAGCTTTTATTAGAAAGATAACGTGCATACTAGTAAAATTATCAGTTATGCAGACTTCTACGGATATTAATGAAACTAAAATACACTGAAAAGTGTTAAATATCCGTATTTTCCTTCTTCTTTTAATATGAAATACCTTTGGAGGGTCATGTTCTTCAAACCTGGATAAAAATTGAACTTGAAGGGACAGAGACAAACGAAATTGAGATTGTAGCAGTTAAAACTTCATATTACACGAAATACAAAAATGTGCTGCGGTTCAACTAATTTGAATTTACCCTTGTAACAAGGTAACCTACCTCCTTAATTATTATTAAGTCTGTAAAAAGATTCTTTTGAAGCACAGGACGCAACTAAGAAACCTGAAGTGAGCATGTAATCGTAGGTTATTAGATTTGTATCTAGGTATATGCATGCGTTCTGCAGCGGAAATATAGAAATATTGCGCGACTTTATGAGGAATGAATGCTTATTTATCGATGCAAATCTAAAGATCTTTTTATAATTACTACATGCATGTGTATTACTCATTATATCAATGATAAAAAATTTGTTCTTTAGCCCAAGTGGAACTGAAAATGTCCAAGTTAAAGAACTTAAAAACGTGACGACATTCATGAAACTGACGTCACAATTGACGACACGCACCCGAAATGAAACTGAAACGATAATATTTATAGGTTATTAACTTTGTATGTAATAGTTATAGTATGTGTGAGAGTGTGTTACCAGGATATTTTACTATTTTGATTCCCTTTCTGCGCCTCGCTGACTGAAACACTAAAACTTATGTTTTAGAAAATGTGTTCCTCAGATAAAAGTACCCAACAAATTTCTGCATTGGTTTTAAATGTTTGCATTGCATTGGCCAGACATATTGTAAAACTTGTTGTAAAAAAAATCAAAGAAAAAGAAACATTTGAGAAATCTCAGAATTTCATATATTTCATGTATTTCTGAATTTGGCAATAACTATCAAGTTTTTGAAATATTCTAGTTTATTTATTCTTTTACTTTATAATTGTAGGTGTTTGTGACAATTCTTTATCTGTGAACTGTAAATTGGAGCTAAAATCATCTTTTCTTTGAAAGGAAAAAATTATACTCCCTTGATAGGACCTCAATAGAGAAAAAGTGTTCCGATATATATCGGAACAGTTTTACTGTGCTGATATATATCGGAACACTTTTTTTTCTTATGAAACTCCATAGAGATTCCCGTGTTGACATATATCGCAACAGTTTTGTAAGATATCAGCACAGTTTTGTAGTAATAATGTGTGTTACTATGTATAACATGCTGCAAAGATCAAAGGAAAATTGCCGCACTATGCGATAAGTGGATATAATGCACTTGTTCTGCAGCAGTAATATTGCGCGACTTTAGGAGCGCAATATTATCCGCGGAAGAACGAGTGCATATATCCATATACAAAGTTGATAATGTTTTTATTATATACCTACTATCAAGTAATTACTTTAAGTCTAAATTTTCGTTCTGGTACGAAAAACAGGAAAAATACGAGAAGAATTTCTTCGAAAATCTAATAAACAAAATAAGCTGACGCGCATTCATATTTTCCGCAAGTTGAAACGTCAAATAGATGTCGCAACGTGCGCGTGGACGTCATGGACATCACGCGATTCTTTCCATTTAAACGTTTAGAAAACATTCCTCTCCGATATGAAAGCGTTGTCCGCAATATGTACAGTTTAATAAATGGGAGAGTGGTGCCTTTGAGTAATAATGGCCCTGCCAAAGAGATAAATAGCCCGAGGGCTATTATTTTCTTTTAGGGCCAATATCACGCAAAGACACCGTTCTCCCATCTATTTACCTGTTTATTACACGTGTACCTATAATCTTGTAAGAAAAGTTTAAAGTGCATTTTTCATTTGTTCAAGCATTTACTGGAGTTTTTCAGTTTCTATACCATTTGGATAAGAGGCTATATGTTGTATAAAATCAAATGCCTTGATAGTTGTACTTTCTTACATAAAGCATAATTTAGGGTTGAAAAGAAAATCATTTCATGAAGAATTACTAGGAAGTTAATGTACGACTGCCATAATGGTACGCCTAGTGTTATAATAGCCCGAGGGCTTTATTCCGAGGACCATTATGAAACTAGGTGTGCCATTGCAGCTAGAAGGCACAACCAGCCGTTTATTGACTTTTTTATCATATACGTTCACCTCATATTTATCTTGGTATTTTCATTTTATATATTTTCCAAACACTTAAAAGAATTATTTGTTTTGCTTTTTATCAACAATGCCATCAATATTTGACAACGCAAAATACTAGCAATGAAATTTTCAGGAAAAGCGCGTGTTTAAAAAGGACGAGAAAGAAAGACATGCAGTAAAGTTTAAAATAATATAATTGTTATGTTCTTCCAATTATTAAAACCTTACGGATTCTCTATCCGCTTTTAACGTATAATGTAAACATTGCAATGCATAACATGTATACACTTTTTCAAAACT
The DNA here is from genome assembly GCF_021730395.1 of Mercenaria mercenaria. Taxonomy (NCBI): domain Eukaryota; kingdom Metazoa; phylum Mollusca; class Bivalvia; order Venerida; family Veneridae; genus Mercenaria; species Mercenaria mercenaria. The sequence goes on along the minus strand of NC_069362.1, from coordinate 12,830,246 downwards.
AACTGTAAGAGTAATGGTTCAGCTGAGCACCACTTTTGTGTAGGAGACATCGACAATACTTAACAAGGTTCCATGGATTTTATATAAATAAAAGTATTTCTATAGCGAATACCTGAAGATACCTATTTCTATTGAAGAGCATTAACCTTACATTTTATTTTTCATGCTGAAATTGTATATGATTTTAATTATCCATTTCAAAGAATTTTACTCCAGCCTGTGTAATACTATATATAATGTGTATTATTATAACGACAAATACATTTGTCATACTGATTAAATTGTTTTATCTTGTCCAGACGTCATCCAGTCTTTTATGAAAATGTCAAAGAAATGTTCTCGACGTAAAGATAAGATGTACATAAGAATTTTCTACAAGTTCAAATGGTAATTATGATGCTGAGACTTTGCAACACTGTATGTGAGACGTTGTCACTTAATGTCTGTTATCGTTGCGGCCTTGCAGCATTTAGGTAGCTTAGATAAGCGTATTTGTAACTAGTTCGTTGTATCTTGTAAAATGCTGCAAATAGCTAATATATCTTCCACACATCAAACTTACCTTTTCAGTTATGAAAACGTAGAATATATGCTTAATTACACATAATAAATGAATCAACAAGGTCATTCGAAGCGACACGGTAGCTTCATCGTTAAGGTATGTCACATGATATCGATGAGACTTGACTTACGTTGGAACGTAGTTCTCCTGGAGTGTTACTAGCAAAAAGAAAAATATTACTGAGATGAAATTCCGCTTCTCGAAACTATAGTTATGTCTCCCCCAGGAGACATATTGTTTTTGCCCTGTCCGTCCGTCCGTCCGTCCTTCCGTCCGTCTGTCCGTACGTCACACTTCATTTCCGAGCAATAACTGGAGAACCATTTGACCTAGAACCTTCAAACTTCATAGGATTGTAGGGCTGCTGGAGTAGACGACCCCTATTGTTTTTGGGGTCACTCCGTCAAAGGTCAAGGTCACAGGGGCCTGAACATTGAAAACCATTTCCGATCAATAACTAGAGAACCATTTGACCTAGAACCTTCAAACTTCATAGGGTTGTAAGACTGCTGGAGTAGACGACCAATATTGTTTTTGGGGTCACTCCGTCAAAGGTCAAGGTCACAGGGGCCTGAACATGGAAAACCATTTCCGATCAATAACTAGAGAACCACTTCACCCAGAATGTTGAAACTTCATAGGATGATTGGTCATGAAGAGTAGATGACCCCTATTGATTTTGGGGTTACTCAGTCAAAGGTCAAGGACACAGGGGCCTGAACATGGAAAACCATTTCCGATCAATAACTAGAGAACCACTTGACCCAGAATGTTGAAACTTCATAGGATGATTGGTCATAAAGAGTAAATGACTCCTATTGATTTTGGGGTCACTCCGTCAAAGGTCAAGGTCACAGGGGCCTGAACATGGAAAACCATTTCCGATCAATAACTAGAGAACCACTTGACCCAGAATGTTGAAACTTCATAGGATGATTGTACATGCAAAGTAAATGACCTCTATCGATTTTGGGGTCACTCCATTAAAGGTCAAGGTCACAGGGGCCTGAACATTGAAAACCATTTCCGGTCAGTAACTTGAGAACCACTTGACCCAGAATGTTGAAACTTAATAGGATGATTGGTCATGCAGAATAGATGACCCCTAACGATTTTGGGGTCACTCTGTGAAAGGTCAAGGTCACAGGGGCCTGAACATTGAAAACCATTTCCGGTCAGTAACTTGAGAACCACTTGACACAGAATGATGAAACGTCATAGGATGATTGGTCATGCAAAGTAGATGACCCCTAACGATTTAAGGGTCACTCTGTTAAAGGTCAAGGCCACAGGGGCCTGAACATGGAAAACCATTTCCAATCAATAACTTGAGAACCTGTCGACCCAGAATGTTGAAACTTAACAGAATGATTGTTCATACAGAGTAAATGACTCCTACTGTTTTTGGGGTCACTCCGTTAAAAGTCAAGGTCACAGGGGCCTGAACATTGATAACCAGTTCCGATCAATAACTTGAGAACCACTTGACCCAGAATGTTAAAACTTCATAGGATGATTGAACATGCAGAGCAGATGACCCCTATTGATTTTGGGGTCAGTCTATTAAAGGTCAAGGTCACAGTGGCTTGTTCATGTAAAATCATTTTTTTGGAAATAACTTGAGAACCACTTGACCTACAATGTTGAAACTTAATAGGGTGATTGGACATGCAGAGTAGATGACCCCTATTTATTTTGACTTCTATTGACTTCTTGCCTATAGGACTTTGCATTGGGGGAGACATGCGCTTTTTTACAAAAGCATTTTCTAGTTATGATTAGTTTGTTCATTAAACACTAACTAATATAACTAACTATTAACTATATAACTTGATGCGATCCATAATACCCCAGTCACACATACGGCGCGGATAGCTACGTCTTGCCACGGATAGAAACGTAGTAATCCGTATCGATCCGTACCTGAGCCGTACCTTAAAGTAGTAACCCGTATCAATCCGTACCAGTCCGTACGGCTCAGGTACGGATCGATATGGATTACTACGTTTCTATCCGTAGCTAAACTTAGCTATCTGCGCCGTATGTGTAACTGTGGTATGTTGCACCTTAAATTGGTAGCAACGCGTTTTAGTAGTCACTACCAAAATTCGGCCGAGTTTTGGTAGTCACTACCAAAACGCGTTACACTCAACGAAATTTGGTAGTTTACAGAATTGTAGTACCAAAATGCGTCGGATATGTACACATCCAACGGAAAACGGTATTAATAAAAATCTCATGATTTGCAAAAAAAGAAGATAGTTTGCGACAAATCGACAATATTATTTCAAAGAGTGCCATGATGGAACTTAACCGCTCATCCGACCTTGACCTTTCAATCTTGAAAACATATTCAGTCAAGCAGGACCATTGGAACACACGTGAGTCTAACTTTGACATATATCGAGAGATATTGAAGGAACTTGGCGCAACTGTTTACCACAATTATTTGATGCGTCGGACGCATGACCCGACCCTGGGACAGGTTTCACAAACGCTCATAAGTATAGACAGAGGTTAATATTCTAGCAATTCACGAGAAATTGTCACATAAGACGGTCTGTATAATACCTTTAAAAGTATATGCAAGATAGACATGCAACATTTATCCACCAAAATTCTTTAGAAGTTTTCAATGTTGTTTAATATAGTGAAGTGAAATGCAATTAAATAATCAAATCCCGTTGTGAATTTAATTCCGAGGGTTACCGATTAATTTATTCACCGAGAGTTATCGAGGTTGGTCGAGTAAATATCAAGCACTTGTATATTTGTATACCGGGCATAACTTTCTCGTATTTTCACCTGGTGCTGGAAAAAACTTTACGTACACCCCGGGGAGTAGGACTGTCGTTCGACTGAATGCACAAATGTAAACTCCTGAATTGTTACATCTGTTTTAAATTTGAGGTTCAGTTGCACATTAGCTAAGCGTCTTTCCACTACTCGACTAAATGTTGGTATCTTGGAAACATGAGCCTTATTATAATAACTGAATATTCAGGATAAATACTTTATGCGACTTGGAACGAGAACCATATATCACATTAGGACCTTCACAGATGTGGCGTCGGTACCAGCGTCCAAGTTGGCGTCCGCTTATAAATTTACATGTAATCAGATCCTTCGCCAGACAGAGAATACTGAAAGTTTAGCGCTAGAGATTGCAGATCCTTCGCCAGAGAATACTGATTCTGTGCCAGAGAGAACAGATCCTTCGCCAGAGAATACTGAAAGTTTAGCACCAGAGAGCACAGATCCTTTGCCAGAGAAATACTGAAAGTTTATCTCCAGAGAGTGCAGATCCTTCGCCAGAGAATACTGAAAGTTTAGCGCCAGAGAGTGCAGATCCTTCGCTAGAGAATACTGATTCAGTGCCAGAGAGAACAGATCCTTCGCCAGAGAATACTGATTCTGTGCCAGAGAGAACAGATCCTTCGCCAGAGAATACTGAAAGTTTAGCGCCAGAGAGTGCAGATCCTTCGCCAGAGAATACTGATTCTGTGCCAGAGAGAACAGATCATTCGCCAGAGAATACTGAAAGTTTAGCCCCAGAACTTCGTACAGATTCTCTTGATCCTCAGATAAAGTGTACCGATCCTCAGCCAGAGAATACAGATTATCAGCCGGATACTTTAACTTTGCTACGATTAGTTGAGAGACAGCGTCATAGGAATAAAAAATTGTGTACTCCTTCTATATTTCGCTTTGATATGCTACCATTGCACGTACAAATTCAAATAGTGAAAATTTGTCTTGAGGAGAATCCATCAAATACTATTTGTTTTAAATAAAGTAGAGCATTTTTGAGAAATGATTAAGTTAACAGGAATTCTCAGACCCAGCATCTACCTTTCCAAAGGCATAGTAGAGGAAGTCCCGCAAAGAATCACCGTTCGGAGGATTCTTTTAAAATGTGGAAGAAATAGCGGTTAATTTTAGAAATAAAAAATGTGATAAAGGAACCAAGATGGTCAAATACACTAGTCTTTGTTCTGTCTAACGCAGTTTGGTAGTGACTACCAAAACTCGGCCGCACTTTGGTAGTGACTACCAAACCTCGACCGAATTTTGGTAGTGTCTACCAAAATGCGTTGCTACCATTTTGGGGCGCGGTAATTGAACGCATTTTGGTAGTTCCGTCTACATCAGGGGCTTGGCTCATTTTAATGATACACACGAATGAGAGGTAAAAGGGGAAATAGCAACCCAAAAATGTTGAATTCTGAGCGTGTATGCATAAGGGGTCTTAAACATATCTAAACGAAAATCAGAAATACGATATATATTACATATATCTTTTCATGTAGTTTTGAGGAATCTTATACGAAGCTTACTTCGCAGTAAGATAAATTGTCGTCATCATTATTTTCATCCTCAACATCATCACCACAATCATCATTTTTCATTATTATCAGTTTCATTATCATCATTATCATCACTTCCATTACCATCATCATACAGGTCGTCATAACCATTGATTAAATTTTATGGAAATTAAACAATTTCACAACACAAGCAAAATATACGTTACTTTGATTACAAAACATTTAAATAATTGTAGGGTATGCACTGTCAAGTTTAAGAATTAAAATGTATGCAAAACACAATCAAGAATTATAAGAAATAGGACAATGCTGATCATGTGATTAATATATTTTATTCTATGGAAATTAATCATTTTTACAACATATTATTTTGATTACAAAACATTTAAACAATTGTAGGGTAGATCTATGCAAAGCTAAAGGAAAGCATTTAGTTTTTGCTGTTGGTTATCAAACTTGCGCGAGATATTATGCCTATAAATATTCTGACCAAGTTTGGTGAACAATAAAAGTAAGTTTGGTGAACATCGGACAAAAACTTCTCATGTAAGAGGGCGGAAGCTGTCAACATTCACATTTCTGAGTTATTTGAGGGACATACCTCCAGAGCTACTGAGATGATCTGACTGGTTATAGATCTTGACCAAGATATAATGCAAATCAGCATACTGACCAAGTTTGGTGGATATTGGATAAGATTGCTCAAGTTTAAGAGTGGACGCTGCCAATACTTGCAATTTTGAGCAATTAAACGGGCGAAACTCTAGAACTACTGAGACGATCCGGCTGATTATCGAACTTGTCCCAGATGTTTACATTCTGACCAAGTCTATAGAACACTGGATAAAAAATGCTCAAGTTAGATAGCGAACAACTTTTGGAGCCGCCCGCCCACCGCAGGTGTTCTCACAATGCGTCGTAAACAAATGAAGAAGAGAGCCAAAATCTGCGATAAATATTAAGAGAAAATCATTCGCATATATGTACATAAATAATAAGATACATGACATTGTATACCTCATTGCAAATTGCAGAGTAAGCTTCATTTCTGAGTAAATTATATATTTCTTACCCATCTAAACACACAGAACCCACCATTTCCATGTGTTGCCCGAGGAGGACCCCAAAATACCACTCGCATGTAGACACCAAAATGAAAATAAAAATCTAACGACGGAGAATTCAGTTTTTGGAAAATTAGTCAAGTAAGTCCAGGCCCACATTCTACCATTTTTTTTACGTTGTGTTTCAAAGATATATGTGGTGGGCTCTCGAAACCCCTCACCTTTAAAGAGAAAAACCCCTTTTTGCCGGTAATATTTATCTGAGACCCCTTAACACGCACAAAATTCACCATTTATGTTTATGTGGGATGTTTTAAAAAAAAACATTTTGGAGGAGGACCCACGTGCCTTCCTCACAGGCCCCTTTCACACTCTCAGGAATCTACATTTTGGTTGTTTTATACGAAAACTATATATCGGGAGAGAAATTCCGAACACCCTCTATGACCATTTTTATGAGGCATTCACTCCTTTTATCTTTCTCTTTTATGCGTAATTCAAAAAATGAGCTCAGTCCCCGGTGCAGAAAAAAACTACCAAAACACGTTCCATTCCATGATCCTTAACACATCATATGTACCATTGCAACGTATTTTGTCGCTACCAAAACTCGGCCGAATTTTGGTAGTGACTACCAAAACGCGTTGCTACCATTTTGAGGTGTAACTGTGGTATAATTCCGTACTCTTCACCTTCGGTCTTTTATTGTGTAAAGATTTACAGTACGTATTGTGTACCCTTTATTCACTTTTATCCTTCTTAAATCGATTAAATAGATCTCTTTTCTCTTTTATTTACAATATTTATTTAGGCTGAATTTTATCAATTTAGAAAAAAAAATGATATAACTTAAGAGACATGCCGCTTTAACAATGCACGTGACAGCTTGATAGTGTGTGTTTATGTCCTAAAATCAAAGATAAAGTTTTATTACAAAAAAAAAACGGAAATACTTCAAATCGAAACTTCTTTCAAAACAACAGGAGACGAGAGAAAAAATATTTCTTTTTGCTTGCGTACATTTATCAGTTTTGCCCCACATCGTCCAAACTTTACGTGCATTTTCACAAATATCTTAAATAGATATTTATTCACAAGTTAACGTGGCGAATTAAATTAAGATAAATTTAGAATCTATTTGTTATTAACATTACTCTCACCCCCCCCCCCCCGTCCCTCCCTCTCTCTCTCCCTCTCTCAGATCATATGAAATCCTTTGTAAGTTCTTTGGTCAATGTTTTTTCGCTTCTTCAGTAAGCACATTCAACAGCACCTGATGTTTGGTCGATGAAATAAAGCTAGCTTTTTATGGGTATTTCCTTATTAGGGTTAAAAAATAGTCAACCTAAATAAAGATTATACACTCTTCACTAACATCAGTTATGATCAAATTGATCTTTAAAAGGGAGTCTATAATCGAACTCGTGCAATAGAATACCTTTCGAACTTAGTTACACTAGTACGTGCTTTCACGCGAGAAAACAAAAACCTGCTTAATAATGTGAAACTCTTTGAAACGTACAACTATAAAAGGAAAGGAATCCAAAAGACCCGGACAAAATGTCAGCTATGCAAAAATTAATTGAAATTATTTTCACATATGACAATCATATATAAAAGACTGGTTGTCGCCTAAATCTGACATCGAAACAACGCACAGTTTACTGAAGTTTAATCTTCGTCATCTGTAATTAGCAATTGATAAGTGTTTGTTTGATTTTTCATGTTAAAATAGAATACAGCCTATTCGAAATATAATCTAATTTCCTGCTCGCACAAATCCATTCTTAGATGGCAAAAAAATCACTACTGTAATCATTATCGTTATTTTTGCTGTAAATATTTCTATATCATTATCTCCAATTATCATCCAACATTTGAGCCGCGCCATGAGAAAACCAACATAGTGAGTTTACGACCAGCATGGATCCGGACAAGCCTGCGCATCCGCGCAGTCTGGTCAGGATCCATGCTGTTCGCTTTCAAAGCTTATTGCAATTAGAGAAACCGATAGCGTTCAGCAGGCAGATTCCCCACAAAATAAATAATTAAAACGTTGTTTACGCTAGCAAGGATAGACAACAACGAGCTAATGAATAGTCAGGATACATACAGTTATGGAGGCAAGGGACAGTACAATCTGACTAAAGTACATCTCCAAATGGAGGCAAGGGACAGTACAGTCTGACTAAAGTACATCTCCAAATGGAGGCAAGGGACAGTACAGTCTGACTAAAGTACATCTCCAAATGGAGGCAAGGGACAGTACAGTCTGACTAAAGTACATCTCCAATCGTAGCTACGCACATTGGATCTGAAGACGTGCTATTGATAGCCTCGTTCTGACGACCCTTCCGCTAGCCAGTCAGAGCCTTACTTACAACATTTTGTATGTGAAAGTAGAAGTTTAACAATTCTATATTTAACCTGGGTTTTTCATATTTACAATTCTTATGATGACCACATCGCGACTACGCCCTCGTGTTTTGAAAGAAATCATATGTCATGGTACGGATTTGGTCACGTAAGGTGTCAGACAGCCGGTTAGCTCAGTCGGTAGGGAACTCGCCCTGTAAGCGAGAGGTCCCGGTTCGAGCCCCGGACTGACTGCACATTTTGCTCACCCTTTGACATTCGACGCTATTTTGATGGTTCAGTCAAATACTTGTTGAAAAAGTCGTCTGACTGGTTCAAATAAAAATAGATTTGCGAAAATAAAAATAGCAATATCGGAAATCCAAAATATACAGAAGACGAATGTGAATGGGTTATTCTCAGATCTTTGTTTAGAAGATCAGGTACTTTAGTCAGATTGGGGACAGTAATTTTGAAAATTCCACAAATTGGCGTTGATACCAGTGCGAAAATAAATCATAAAAATCCAATTTTGAGAAATGATAGGCAAGTGTAGAGCGAATGTATTGCATATACTTAGCACTTCATCATGTGACATTTTCAGCCTACCGATTCCGTTGTATTTATGATAGAAACGAGTAAAACACCGGTTTCAGGACACTAAATTTTGAGACAAAAAGGCCAAAAATGCACACATTGTGCGACCTGCACCGTATTATCTTCAACTAACTAACCCGAAACATATACTTATCTTTAAAGAATGTGAGCAGACGAAAATAATGGTGGGAAGAAAAGTGTTTTATATCAGTTTGCATTTTTTTAGCTGAATCTGGATGGCTGGATGGATGACAGCTTCCGTTTAGTTTGACTTCCGTTACCGCAGGTTACCTCAGGTAAGATTTTAGACCCGGCCGTCTACACTGAACTAGGATCTATCTATTTTACACAGTTATCACGATGCACAATCACGTGACTTTATTATATTTTTGTGAAATGACACCTAGCTGGTGCAAGTCCTTATATCAATGCGTACCTCCGGTGATATAACATATGTCCGTGTCTGCTTTAGTTTTGCTGGTAACCTGGACAAACCGCAATGCTTCCACAGCAAGCGTATTTCCAAATGGCTTGAAACCCAAACCCAAGCGACTGTTCCTCGATAAACGACCAACTAGTCGTCACTGCTGCGTTCTCTTTGGTATCTAAGATCATTTTGGTAGGATTTTCGCTCAGAAAATGGCGTATTTCTGGATAGATCGCCAAACTCGAAAAATGTCCATTCTAAAGTCCAAAAGCTCTCACAGAAAGCACTGTTTTAAATCGCGATTTTCTAGTTCCTCTCGTTGAATGCAATGCCGCAATTAACGCAGGTAACGTTTTTCCCTACCAACGCAATACTTTGTAAAGTTTACTGCACGTGGATAGTGAAATTTTCAAGAAAATGTGGGTAACTGAAAAACATGCTCCCACAGCCAGTTTCTTTAGACCAATGCTGTCACATCAAGCATAAATCTTTAGCCGATAGTTTAACCACTTTCTACTGTTAATTTTGCCAAGAAGATAAAGCAAAATGATTCTTATGGAATCGTGCCACCGATTATTTACTGTATCTCGCACTTGTGTAAGATGTCGATAAAATCTGTGGAGACCGATTGATTCTTCCATTTTCCCGCCATGTATCCAACTGGCACGTGGCGTTTATAATGCATTGATCAAGAACTCATGAATATTCCATATGTTTCCGTTATTAATTTTCAGTGTGTGAACCTAAATAACGATAATCATTGAAAAACCAATAAAATACATTTATTAATTAACATCATAATTAATATCACATGTACTGATCCATCTCGTTGTTATAGGATCGAGTCCTCTGTGTTACCATATCATTTTGTTTTTTATGTGTTAACTTAACAGGCACGCTTATCATGAGTATCGTTAATTTTCTAGAAAAACTATTCTACTATTCAACATTCTTCTTCATGCATAATAGTTCCGCAAAACCGTTTTACGAAATGTCGATATTTCAGACAATGATTTCATCTACTTAAATGTAATGGCTGTTTTGCATACGCACCAAAACTGAACAGGGAAAAGAAATAAAATGCAATGCAGCTAACGAGAGTTCCAGAAATGGAAACGAAGCTGGAACAAAAACGTGCTTGAATTGAGAACAAATTCTCTTTATAAACATCCCTTTTTCCTAAAACTAGTCGATTTTTTCTTTGCTCATACAAATACAATGAAGTAAAACAACTGCACAGAATCCTCGTGATTCGCATGTTTATAAATCACATGTACCCATTTTATTATCCGGCGGCGACGTAGTGCCTTTTGGGCTCGATCCCCGGCCGCGTCATACCAAAGACGTAAAAAAATGGTACTAGTAGCTTCCTCGCTTGGCGCTCAGCATTAAGAGGATATAGCTAGGACTGGTCAGACCGGTGTCAGTATAATGTGACTGGGGTATCATGCCACGTGTCTACGGCGTGATATTCCAATGAGGCAGCTCTATAAAGTTGGGCATTGTGCTCACTGCTACAAGTAGACACCGTCGTTTATATGACTGAAAAATTGTTGAAAAAGACGTTAAACCCGAACACACACACACGCACGCACGCACACAAACACGTAGTGCCTTTGTATGATTGAATACCATAGCAGTAACATAAATATCATCGCCATCCATAGACTGGAATTTCTATATATTTGTGAAAGCACTGGCCTCTTCCGAAACGTTTTTATAAGAAAATATATAAGTCGCTAGGAAACCCGGTATCATAATGATCCCCGACAGTCCTCGTTTATAAAACAGCTAACTTACTGACTGCAGTTTTTACACTCTTTTTCTGTGCAAAGATGTGACACGAAATTGCTAGCCCAACATGTATTTAAGCTGTTGCGCACGTGTTTTGTCTGGGTTTTTTTTTCTGTCGAATTGTTTGGTTAGATTGCCAAAATCAATAAGGATTAATAAGGATATGTATCAGTGCAATGTTAAACTCTAAAATTCGAGAATATCATTTTTCTCTCAAATATTTATGTGAAGAAAACATTATATTTCCATGATTGATTGATTTGCGAGGTGAATTTACCTTCTGTTAGTTTCAAATCATATTTCGTCGCCTGATTAAAGCTAATGATAGGTAGCCCTGGAACTTTTTTTGCTTTAAATTATTATTGACAAAGCCAGCTATTTTACGATGTAGTAAAAAAATTGTGACTTGCGAAATATTTGATATCGTTTTTGAAGCATTATCCTTCTTATTAATTTCTGTTATTCGTTAAATAGTATGTGGCCAAAATGATCACAATGTGTTAATTTCGCATTTTAGCCATTTAATAAAAATGTTATAAACCATGTTTATTAAAACATGTACCTCGTGATATTATTATTCTAAAAACTCGTGACTAATTTTTGATAAATCATGTCCAATGAAATGACGAGCCTTGTTGGCGTCGGGACATGATACATGTATGCTTTAAAATAATGCCGTTGGCTCAACATTACTTTTCCAAAACCATATTTCTGTAGAAATTGTACTAGATCAATATAGATCTTCTATACATGTTCGTCAACTGACCGGCAGATTTTCCGAATATTTGGTTGAACGTGGGCTTAAGTTGTAAAGAGCCAGCCTAAACGAATGAAAACACGACTCAAATATGCGTAAATATCGGGCAATCTTATACGCCATAAAGGATTTCCAAATGGAACGGGAAGCAGACGATCATTTTGGTGGGAAAACAGCACGTGCCTTCTATGATGCTCCTTTTGTATTGACCGCATGTTAACAGTAAATTTAGTATTTGCGTTACATCTTTTGATTATTCAAGTGTCGTCTCGATACAACTAAATTCATGTGAAATCCAATTGGGAAAGGACTATATGTCAAATAAGAATCACGCTGCTTTATCTTCTTGGCAAAATTAACAGTAGAAAGTGGTTAAACTGTCAGCTAAAGATTTTTGCTTGATGTGACAGCATTGGTATAAAGTAACTGGCTTGGAGAGCATGTTTTTGAGAACCCACATTTTCTTGAAAATATCACTATCCACGTGCAGTAAACTTTACAAAGTATTGCGTTGGTAGGGAAAAACGTTACCTGTGTTAATTGCGGCGTTGCATTCAACGAGAGGAACTAGAAAATCGCGATTTAAAACAGTGCTTTCTGTGAGAGCTTTTGGACTTTAGAACGGACATTTTTCGAGTTCGGCGATCTATCCAGAAATGCGCTATTTTTTGAGCGAAAATTCTACCAAAATGATCTTAGATATCAAAGAGAACGCAGCGGTGACAACTATTTGGTCGTTTATCGAGGAACAGTCGCTTGGGTTTGGGTTTCAAGTCATTTGAAAATACGCTTGCTGTGGAAGCATTGCGGTTTGTCCAGGTTACCAGCAAAACTAAAGCAGACACGGACATATGTTATATCACCGGAGGTACGCATTGATATAAGGACGCACCAGCTAGGGGTCATTTTACAAAAATATATCTTTAAAAACTTTACCTTCAAAAACGCCGTTTTGTTCACAAATTCTGCTTGGCGTGATACCCTAGTTGAAACGTCACAAGTCACGTGATTGTGCACCGTGTTAATGTAGTTCTATGAACATCATAAATAACCAGTTGAATATAAATGCATAATAGATACATCTATCTATTTTATTCAGAAAGCGTACCCAGGTGCCCTCTGCCACTTAAAGAGATAAAAGAATGAAAATCTCCCTTTTCGAGTAAGTTACATTGAGTTTACATCTTACTTAGTCTTTCGGATGTACAATGAATGTCAATAGTAGATGTTTTATGCAATCCTCCTTGGAAACGGCTTCACAAATATCAAATTGATCTAAAGACATTAATAAAATATCGCAGCTGCCTGTGAAATCATGTATTCATAATTTTATAGATCAATCTCTTTCATTATTTGTTGCTATTTACAGTGCGTGTTGCCCGAAATCAGTCAGTCCTCAGACACGACAGATTTTTTATGATAGAAGCAAAATTGCTTCGTCTGGTTTTTCCCTGATAACGGTATTGGAAAAACTGTTGCTATAGAAACAGGAGGATATTAGATGTTACAATTGCCACGAATGATGGATTAACAATTTTGGTTTCAACAAATGCATCAGTTCACCCTATTTCCGCAGAACGGCCGGCATGATACTACTCTATTCATGGTGAATGCAAGCATTTGATGTACGTTTAGCTTAGCTATGTCATTTATTTGTGAATCTAAGAAAGTGTCCCATTTCCCTATAAAACTACTCCGTCAACAGGTGGCACGTTGTTCCCTAAGATTAAAAGTCTGCTTAAAAAAATCTTTTTACAAGTTAATTTACAACGGAACATAACTCCTGTTTTACATTCAACCTCACCTATGCAACACGTCCCAAAAATTCAATGGAAATTTGAACAAACGCAACCTTACGCTGAATTACTTCTTGCACATGCAAGAGAAAGTCTGTATATACTGGAAACAAATTGCCTTAGAATAGTACAAATGATTACAGAGTTTGATGGGATATAACCAACCGTTTTTAAGTTCACTGAATGGTTTATACGTACGACAAAAAGAGGAATAAACTTGAAAATGTCAAATGCACTTTCAAGAATAAACATCATCACTACAAAGTCATTATCATATATTTTCTGTACGGATCTATTTCATCAGCAATGTATCATGCTAGATTGAATCAAGCAATTCATAAGAAAACAAGAAATATATTTAAACAAGAGGGCCAAGATGGCCCTAGGTCGCTCACCTGAGAAACAAACAACAACAGTGTAAACCCTAGTGACCTAGTTTTTGATCCCAGATGACCCATATTCGGACTTGACCTAGATTTTATCAAGGCAATCATTCTGACCAAATTTCATGAAGATCAATTGAAAAATACAGCCTCTATTGCATACACAAGGTTTTTCTTTGATTTGACTTAGTGAATTACTTTTTAACCCCAGATGACCCATATTCAAACTCCGCCTAGAATTCATCAAGGCAATCATTCTGACCAAATGTTTTGAAGATCAATTGAAAAATACAGCTTCTATCGCATTCACAATGTTTTTCTTTGATTTGACCTAGTGACCTAGTTTCTGACCCCAGATGACCATATTCGAATTCGACAATTCGACCTAGATTTCATCAAGGCAATCATTCTGACTACATTTCTTGAATATTAATTGAAAAATACAGCCTCTATCACATACACAAGGTTTTTCTTTGATTTGACCTAGTGACCTAGTGTTTGACCCCAGATGACCCATATTCGAACATGATCTAGATTTTATCAAGGTAATCATTCTTACCAAATTTTATGAAGATCAATAAAAAATTACAACTTATATCGCATACACAAGGTTTTTCTTTGATTTGACCTATTGACCTAGCTTTTGAGACCAGATGCCCCATATTCGAACTCGACTTAGATTTTATCCACACAAACATTCTGATTAAATTTCATGAAGATCAAATGAAAAATACATCCTCTATCGCATACACAAAGTTTTTATTTGATTTGACCTAGTGACCTACTTTTTGACCCCCATGACCCATATTCAAACTTGAGCTAGATTTCATCAAGACAATCATTCTTACCAAATTTCATGAAGATCAATTAAAAATACAGCCTCTATCGCATACAAAAGGTTTTTCTTTGATTTGACCTAGTGACCTACTTTTTTACTCCCCATAACCCATATTCAAACTTGACCTAGATTTCATCAAGGCAATCATTCTGACCAAATTATATGAAGATCAACTGAAAAATACAGCCTCTATCGCATACACAAGGTTTTTCTTTGTTTTGACCTAGTGACCTAGTTTTTGACCCCATATGACCCATATTCGAACTCGACCTAGATATTAAATGGGTTAAACAAAGCATTTTGAACCAGTCTGAGAAAAGACCTTACAAGGGTACTAAAGACACGTTTGGTGATGATCCATCGGGTTATCCGTGAAGTCATGTAAAAGATTTTTTTCTATTTTCAACTCCTTACGAAGCCATTGAAATTCGTATTGTGTATTTCAATCTCTAAAATCAGTCAAAGTTTGGTGAAAACCCGTCAAGTAGTTCAAGAGAACAAAAAATCATTTTAAGATTTCTTTCAGCTCTGATGGTCCCTAAAAGACGCCAATAGAAACATTTTGCATGAAGTTGAATGCGGGCCTTATAATGCTTAAAAATGTCTGTCAAGTGGTTCGTAAGATGAAGTCTATAGGCTATTCTACTTTTAGCTGTGGTGGTCCTTCGGGTTAGCTAAAAATTAATGAAAATATATCAATTTGTTTTGACAGTGCAATTGATATGAAGGCATGTTGACGTTGTCGAAGTTTCCAGTTAAAGAATTGTGTCGAATATTTTATTGAAAATACGTTCGTCAGTATTGTACATTTTGTATGTTGAATCTTTCAAAGATTTTTGTTGATTACCAAAGAAATCGATAAGATGTAGCAAAACAGGATGAAAACACTGTAATGTTTTATCGTTTACTATATGCATTACCATTAGAAATTATATTCTAGTGGGGTGCACATAGATTAAAGACTCAAAATGCATTTGATTATAATGTGGCTGCCACATTTTTGTGTTGTAAACAATTTACTTTTAAATCTTATTTTCAATGATTGTTTCCTTAAATAACTGTCCAAGATCTGAATATGGGTTAAACTTGTAGAAAGTATTACTCAACCAATTGTTTTGATTACCTCCCTTTATAATTCTAACAGTAAACCTTCATGTGCAATATCAAGATAACTGCTTTTCTAGCCATCTAAGTATGCATAACATCTATTTGGACAATTGCTTTACATGTTTTTAACATAAAATTTTAAGCCTTGTGGAACTTTAATAAATTGATAATATAGGAGGACAAAAAAGTACATACAAAACAGGTTTAACAGGACTGATCCGTTGAAACTGTCATAAAATCTCAACCAATTAAACTTTGATAATGTCAACATATCATAAACATTTCACCTGAATATGCTTCAGCAATATTTAATCACATTCAGCACTTCTCATTTGTAGTACTTCTATAATCAGCAGATATTGGCAGATGAGCATAATACATGTTGTTTATTGTAAACAGTTATGAAAGACGTGTAGAATATTTCCAGAGATCAATTTCTAGATAAAAATCGAAATCTATTTATTAAAATCACAACATTACTGCAAAATTGCATCTATTCATAAGATCGTTCGCTCAACTGAGAAAGTCAAAAAAATACGATATTTCCTTTCATACACAACAACCTGGAATTGCACAGTTCCCCTTTAGTCCTCGAACATATAGGAATATTTGGCCACATATAGATTGATGAATTACAAAGATTCACACGTACTCGCGACCGTAAATGGACTGTCCACTGATGTAAGTCATATGCTTTCGATTTACAGCAGCTGTCTTCTTTCACTATTTCTTTTGATGATTATTTTCAGTTTGTGTTATCTCCCTTTATCTCTCTTTATAAACGGAAGTGATTCATAATATGAAATGTTTAAAGATTTTAAATCTCCTTCTGCAGTTTTATTGTAGTGCCATTCTTCCATACAGTCTAAAGCATACCGTTGGTAATCTATGTAGAATTTATTTGCAAACAGATGGTGTTTACTACTGAGGGCCTTTAAGTCACCGACCCCAAACACACATACTCCACGCACGAATTTTCCGTGACAAGGGTTTTCCCCACCCCATGCTGCAAACACTGCCAGCCATGGTTTATCATCAGGCTTGCCTGAAAATACAAATGATGAAGGACGTTACATTCTAATCGAATTACTAAAACTTCGCAGTCATGCCGCGTTATTGCGCGTGACCTATCTTTAAAGCAATTTTCCTCACGTGTTAAATGAGCTAACACACAGCTCGCAGTTTTTGCACCTTCCGCGCCGGCGCAAATAGTTACCCTGGTAAAAAGGAGTGCGAAAAATCTTAATTTTCTGCATTATGTTTATGGGACAAACGATATTTTTTAATTCATAATAAATTCTATTCACCCGATCGTCTTAATGTGAGACTAAATATTTCATCTTTTTAAATATTATTTTTCATTATATTTTTGGACTATTGCTCAAGTCCTAACACGCATTATATATCAGGCTGATATTGGACTGATATGTTATTCAATATTGGCCCTTTATCAGTTCATAAATTCTGTCCTATACTGTTTTGACAGATAATCTGTAAGATGCATGATTTTGGCTGCATGTCGGACCAATATAAGTACATACAGATCTGCCGATTTTGGTCCAATATACCTATGTTTACTGGGCTGTAAATGTGTTTTGATGAACTGTTCTTTGTAGAATATTTGTATTTCCTCATGTTGTACATATGTACCTGAGATGAAATAAAGAATTTGCCTGTCTGTCTGTCAGTAATTTAATATCATATGCGCAACAACGCTATTCTGGTTTTCTGCCCTTGTGATATAGTTTTCCCCCATATTTCCCGTTTGGTGATATGATACTTCCACATTGAGTTAAATCCTACAACGGTCAAAGCTGGCATTATAGGATTAAAATTCATGCATGGGTAAACCATGTCGATTTTACTTTTTTTAATGATTTGCTCTCAATGTTTTATCAAATTTTGACGCAAAATTATGATCACTGGATGGAAGTGATCTATAACCAAGAAAATCAGTGCACACATCTATATGTTTTGTTCAGATAAGAAAACTATCGCCGTTTATCGAATGTTACTGCTGTCGGTTTCTGCATTGACGCTGAAAGATGTGCATTTATAAAATACAAAATAATAAACAAGGGTTTTTTCAATATGTGAACGCCTCGGCTAAACCGATCAAACTGCTTGGAAAAAAAAATCTCACAATATCGGAGTATTTCCTAGTCTAGTCAAGACTACAATTGATTATTCATGATCTACTTTTTAATGATTATTCCAATAAATCATTTAATTTGCAGTAAATGTTCTCCCCTCGAAATATTAATATATACTTCGGCTGACGCCTAGATCAATATTCATATTCCTCGAGGTGAATATTTTTCATATCACCCTCTCAGGAATGAAATATCTATATAATATTCGAACAGTCGATGTAGTTTTTATGGCGACAATAGTTTTTTTTTATTCGAATCAATGCAAAAGTTGGAATTATGTAAATAAAACCAATAAAAAAGTTCTATATGGACTCAAGAAAGAAAAATGAAATGGCAAAATTTACAACGAGTGTATGTATAAACAAATTCACTGTTTTGCTTAGACTTACAAAGTCTGTTGGGTACTAATGTTAATTTCTTTCTTCTTAATGACACTGATATTTTCTCAGAAAACCATTTGTTCAACAGAGATAAGAGATACTGCAAAACTTTCAAGGAAGTGCTATTAAAGAGGATTCTATGGTAGAGATATTTGTTTCAAAGGACTCTAACGACTGATGCCAGTCTATGTTTTGCTCAAAGGTCATTGTGTATATTTTGTAACTTTTGTACAATTTTTTTTCTGCATTTTTAGACGGATGCAAACAACAGATGAGTCGGAACTTGCTTTTGTAAAGACATTTTTACCGTAAGACGATCGCTTTTTATAAACCTTTTCTTAATATCCTGGAATAACACGCGTTACTTAAAGGTCCAATACTAAGGAAAGCGAACATTTTAATTTCTTTTAAAAAGCACAGAAACTATTTCATTTTATTGGAAAATGAAAGTTGGTATGTAGAAATTCGAAATAAATCGCAGTATATGTACCATTTTTTTTCTATGAAGTATGAAGAAAGTTAAAAAGACCTGGGGGTCATTCTGTCGATTAATTGAAATTTCAACATAATACACATACATTTCTTTGAGTTCAAAAGACCTTCTGTAAATTTTGACCTGCCAATCTTCATTATTTAGTGTCTTGCAGAAGTCTATGCACTGGCTATGAAAAAAATTGCCAACTCACTTTCCCTTAGTAATGGACCTTTAAGAGCATCCGAATATACGGACATTATTTTCATACGATATTTTTTACTAATTTATCTTGATACATTCTCATCCATCAGAGGTTCGGCAAACTCCCGAGACGAACTAGGGAACCATGGCAAACCTCTGGTATGCGAGAACGTTTTTATATCAACATACGGAAGAACGAATAATATAAAACTTTGAGCCGCGCCATGAGAAAACCAATACAGTGCGTTTGCGACCAGCATGGATCCAGACCAGCCTGCGTATCCGTGCAGTCTGGTCAGGATCCATGCTGTTCGCTAACGGGTTCTCTAATTGCAATAGGCTTTGAAAGCGAACAGCATGGATCCTGACCAGATTGCGCGGATGCGCAGGCTGGTCTGGATCCATACTGGTCGCAAATGCACTATATTGGTTTTCTCATGGTGCGGCTCAAATGACAAACAAATCCCCACTTTTCATGATATATGGGTTTGATTACATTTGCCTGGTCGGCGGTTTTTATAAGTGTTATATATTTGTCTAAGAGAATAAAATAAATTGTAAAAAATCAGAAATCTGGAACAAAGTTAGTATAAATTGTATTGTTCTGAACGAACCAAGCAACGTTGAAGTGGTTATACTTTATACAAACACATAGGTGGGGGACACCTTCAAGTATTAAACATGAAAATAAGAAGGAACTGGATTGGCAGAGAAATAAATGTAATGAAAATCCTTTAGGTCGCAAAATAATAACTTCTCAACACGGCGGAGGAAGAACGGATAGATGTTGTAACATAAACAATGTGAAATCAATCAATGATAAAAGGAAACAGGCGTTACACAAACCAGGATACTCTTTAAAAAAATAGTGACCTGTTTCTCTTATATGCAATGGAAACATTTGTATCATTTTGTTAACAGACAGGCTCCAAAGCGCTATGCTCAAACAAAGCCATTAATAGTTCATATCGTCATCCCATACACATTACGGTTGCTGCAGTAATTAAGAAATATTAACATTCGAAATGGAACTAACCTTTGTAAAATGAGCCTGGTGTTCCAATGTGATGGTTGAAGTTCAAGGTCGCCCAGTAATACTCATCGGGACTGAGAACATCCCTAAACCAGTCCAATAATTCTCGTGCTATTTTATTATTTATTACAAAATGCACAAAGTCTCGACTGAAAACGCCATAAGCGCTACCTTTTACAACTGTGATATTGTAAGGCGGATCGTCTTTTTGCTGACTAGATTTCATTACTTTTGGTTTGGCCTTATCATTAACATGTTTAAAAACAAACCGATGTTTATATCTATATTCCAACCTCCGATTGCCGGTCAAACCTTCAATATCGTTTGCTCCATTATAAATTCTCAGTATTTTTACAATTTCTTTGTTCGTTTTCAATGGATATTCCTGACTTGGCAAATTTATAAAGTATTTCCAATCTTTTCCACGTTGTAGCAAATTCTCCATACAATTCAAGTCTGCTTGTAACCGCGTGAAACCCGCGTAAACCATGTATTCTTTTCTAGAAACAACAAAAACGTTATCAAAACAATTTGCAATTCCCTGAACGGCATCATGTACTTCTTGTTTCGAATCTGCATCAACGTGCAAACAAAAGTAGTTCTGCGGTGTATAAATGGCGCGTAGTAATCTCTCAGCCTGTTCAACGTCTTTATAAAGCAAAATACTATAAGCGATAGGAAATTCAACCTCTTCCCTCGATGCAAAATAATTATCGTAGCTTCTTGTTCTTTTAAAACTGTCACAATTTGCTGTAAGCTGAATATATTCTTTGTCTGTAATCAGTTTTCGCGAATAATTTCCAGTCTTCGTCAATTCTTTCGCTTTGTTGATTTCTGACTTGTCCCCGTTCAAGATGGCGGCGCAGTTTACATCTCGAACAAATCGTTTCGAAGTTCTTTTAGTAAATGGCAACTTCAAGGCGTTGTGAACATTGTCCGTAAACTCGTGCAAATTGAAATACAAATTCAAGTCCTCAGATCCAGCATTTACGACGAATAATTTCCCAGACATGTAAACAAGAATGCACACGATCAACAGTAGAAGCAAAGAACGTCTGCGTAGAAACCTCCGTTTCATTTCGGAACAAGAACAGTTGCTGAAAAAGATAGGAAGACAGTTTTCAGAGCTGAGACTTAAGATAAATAAATGTTAAAAACCAGTATATCGCAATTACAAAATGTTAGTATGAACTTTAATGTTAAGAGTTTCTATGAGCACTGGATATTAGTTCATCCAGATGTTGCTTATAATTCTTTTTGAAACAACAAAAAGTGAATAAGAATTCATAGTGTACAGCAGTGTGCATTCAGGACCGATACATCAACAAACAGAAAAGATGCTATATTACAGAAAGATATTTTAATATAATCATTTATAAATAAAATTCTGATTAACAAAATATCAAATTAGAAAGGAAATATCGGCATGTCCAACAAGCGCAGTGGAATTTTTTTAGATATCACTTTACTTTAAACGTAGATATGAGGTCTTCATAAATCCGTACATCTGCAGAACAGATCGTTTTCAAGGTCGGCTAGATTAAATTGCTTTCCGCAGTTTATAAAAACAAGAGCACCGCCTTGCGGGTGCTGACGCTCATCTGATTTTGTTTTGTATAATAGAAAAATTGTCCTACCCATAATTTTCTAAGTCCAAAAAGGGGCATAATTCTTGCAAAAAGCAGGATGGAGTTATGTTTCTTGATGTATAGTTTAGGAGAAGGCTGACCTAAACATAAAACTTAACCAATAAATCTGATATTTTCTAAGTCCAAAAGGGGACATAAGTTTTTCAAAAAGCAGGATAGAGTTATGTTTTTTGCTGTACATGGTCAGCTTATGATGGTGAACAAGTGCTGCAAGTTTTAAAGCAATAGCTTTGATAGTTTATGAGAAAAGCTGACTTAAACATATTAATTACTCAACCAAGAAAACTGATTTTCTAAGTCCAAAAGGGGCAATAATTCTTGAAAAAAGCAGGACGGAGTTATGTTTCTTGATGTACAGGGTCAGCTTATGATGGTGAACAAGTGTTGCAAGTTTCAAAGCAATAGCTTTGATAGTTTAAGAGAAAAAGTTGACCTAAACATAAATCTTAACCAAGAAATCTGATATTTTCTAAGTCCAAAAGGGGCATAAATCTTGCAAAAAGCAGGATGGAGTTATGTTTCTTGCTGTACAGGGTCAGCTTATGATGGTGAACAAGTTTTCCAAGTTTCAAAGCAATAGCTTTGATAGTTTAGGAGGAAAGCTGACCTAAACATAAAAGTTAACCAAGCAACGCCGACACCGACGCCGATCAAGTGATGACAATAACTCATATTTTTTTTTTTCAAAAAATCAGATGAGCTAAAAAACGAATCAAAAACAATATTCACCGCATAAACTGTGCGAAATCTTATTCCTTAATCTATTTTGTAAAAGTTTATACATGAGAATCTGAATCAACAAAATCTAGAATTCCCTATGTAAAAATAACAATCAAGCAACCAACCCGAAATCGAATCGATTATAGATTGCTTCACAGTTAAACAGCAAATAAACAATTCAACAAGGTATATTCCGTTTTAATAAAAAAAAAACAATCAACGTGCCTCAACGTGAACTCCGTTGATATCTGACCAGTCTCCATTTTGTAATTCCTTTTCAACAAAACTTGTATAAACATACACAAGCACAATGTGCACTTAATACGATTTGAAGTAAAGTTCCGCTTATCTACAAGTGCACAAAAACATGCATCTTTTTACCTTTACTCTTTTATCTTGAAAGATAACGTGCAATAAACTTGCAAATAACATCGACAAGATTGTTCATTTATTGTCATCTCGGCAACTTAGCAAGTTACGTAAATATAACATTTGTATATGAGCTTGTATGGCGTCGTTTCTGTTTTTATTTTTTCGGCGAATGCCGTTATAAGAACGAATTCGTGACCTTGACCGACCCCTGGCACGTGACTTCAGTTTGCAAATCAAACTACTTAATAACGCATTATAGATAATTTATCAAAATGAAAGATTTATGCAACACTCTGCCTGACTGGACGAGAGTGTCAATTTGTTTCACTCTGTTGATTGTGCTACGCAGAGTGAAATGTAATCAAATGACGCTGTTCACAGTTTTAAAGCTAACTTTCGCTCAGTATATTAAGCAAGAATATTGATATATCTCAAAATGATAAGTAAGTTTAATAAATATGATAAAACCTGTTCAAATACCAACACATATCAAATTAAAGAAAGTGCTGAATACGGTCTGCGTATCACATGAATAAGGGTGTGATAAGAGTCTTCTATATAGAGAAGTGCTTTTTAAAAGATTTTCCTTGTTACAATTGTCGTCTGTATATGAAAAGGTTTCTTGCTTCTGTGACTTATTCAGATTGCATATTAAAATGAGTACTTGTTTGCTTTGATATATTTGTTATAAATTATTTAACTGATTTATTATTATATGAATATTTTTCTTTAGCATGGTATGCAAATATTGAACAGAAATATTGAAATAATTACAGTTGTATGTGTTCCTTGACCTTCACTTTTTTTATAGGTGTGACGTCATCGTCCAAAGACTCATGAATAGCGAATATGCATTTGTTAAAGCGGGATCAGTTGGCCTATTTTAGGGGCCGCTAAAGCTAAAGATAAAAAAATTGTTTTTTTTCTCATGTATTCTCATCAAACTTGATTTGTAGCATCTTTTTAGGCCCGCAGCCAACTTTGTTCAGTTGGGACATTTGACCCCTTTTAGGGGCTGCTAGAGCTAAAACTAGAAATGCCTTTAGACAGCGTCTCATGAACAGCTTGATGGATCTTTTTCATACTTGGTCTGGAGCATCATTATAAGGTCATCTTCCAAATTTATTTATATAGGAACTTGGGCCCTATTAGGGACCACTATAGCTAAAAGCAGATCTGCCTTTCTTCGCATTAACCACTAAAATGTAATGGATTTTTATCAAACTTGGTGTGTAACAATGTCGTAAGGTCTCCTGCTATTTTGTTACAAATGGGGATAGGGACCAATTTAGCTAAAAATATGAACACTTTTAATGACCTCTTCTCATGAACCGCTTGATGAATTATCATCAAACTACTGCTGTAATTATTCGTCTAAGGATAAACGAAACAAAATTGCAACCCTATGAAACCTTTGTGAAAAATTAAAAGAGAACCATTTAAATTGTTAAAGTGCGGTGTTTAGTTTTGCAATTTGAAAAATGTTAGACGAAAGATGAATGTTAGATGAAAATTTCATAAACTTCTTTCCTTATTACAATTCGCCGACCATTTTTTAAAGATATTTCTTGTTTATTTTGTTGTTGTTGTTGCTGCACTTCCGGTTATAAACTCTATGCACATTCACTATTAGCAAACACTATTACAGCAGCAGACATGTGTAGAGAGCAAACATTGCAAGACTCATGTTTCACAATCCGATATACCAATATGAATAATTATGCTTACTCCAGTCTCCTACAATATAGTGTTAACTTTGCAGCAATAACCTATTACAAGCTTTTCAGCGAATCACTGAAAAATAGATCTTGAAAAGAAAACTTGTTTACATGTAAGTTTAAATTGTCTTTTACTTGTAAATATGAGATTAACACTCAAAGATGTTTTGATATTTTTTTAATCTTCACATTAGTTTCAAGTTTCAAATTTCTAGACAATCAGCATCTAGGTGGTCATACAGACGAATTTACAACGCTGTTGTTTGCCATGATGTTTTACCGGATGCTTTGATTTTAATGCCCATGCGCTTTTTACGTGTGGCAAAACGACCGCTAAACAGTAAGGAAACCTACTAAAAAAACAAATCAAATATATATATATATATTTGTTTTTGGTTTAACGCCGTTTTTCAACAGTATTTCAGTCATGTAACGGCGGGCAATTAACCTAACCAGTGTTCCTGGATTCTGTACCAGTAAACCTGTTCTCCGCACGTAACTGCCAACTTCCCCACATGAATCAGAGGTGAAGGACGAATGATTTCAGACACAATGTCTTTTATCAAATCGTCACTGAGAACATACGCCCCGCCCGAGGATCGAACTTACGACCCTGCGATCCGTGGACCGACGCTCTCCCTATTGAGCTAAGCGGGCGGGTTACAACAAATATAAGTGATAAACAGTAAGTATCTTTACAAAAGATACACGGCCGCATTAGTCAATGCACACTTTAAGGTAGTAGAGGTGTAAAAGCAATGTTTACAAAATGGCATTTGCATGGTATATTCTTAAAGATGACCGTGTTTTGCACTGCATTGCAAATTTTAAACAACTTTTACCATGCCGTTTTTTCTAAATTTTGTATAACTTGTGGTATCTCCTCTAGCTCAAGTAGAGAAAAATTTCGAAGTGATGGACGCTATATAAAATGTTTGCAGAGAACTCATTTTACCATTAATTTTAATAAAAGAGTTAAACAATTATTAAACACAAAATAAAAATGTGGATATCATTTTATATAGTGTTCCTCAAGTAAACGGATTTAATGATACAGAATTCTTATTTCAACGTTGAAAAAATAAGGTCGAATCCTTGTTTCTGTTTTGAATTTTGCTTACTTCATTCAAAAATTACCTTGGGACAGATGTAAATCCTACCTAAATTTCTTCCACAATATGTAATCTAAAAAATGGAAGCAAAATAGAGAACTTTTACCACATGTAACTCAATATTTTTACAGATGTGTAACTCTACCCCTTCTGTTTAAGTAGTAAATTCACTTTGAACAGCAAGAAATCGCTTAGCAAATGTTTTTTTTTTTCATTTTTGTACAATAAATCTATCATAAGTCTTGAAAGAAGTAAAAACTTACTAGAAAAAATCGAAAATAAGGGGAAAAAAAATTTGGTCCCAGTAGGGCTTGAACCTACGCCCCCCTGAGAATTGCAGTAAATGTGGGTTTATGGTAGGAATTGAATACTCTTCAAAAAGGAGGTACTCTATTACACATCTACTACCTTAAGCTACGAAATGTGCATGTACTCTGCACTTTAACATACGAGCGTTTATTTATAAAGAAAAACAAAATGTAGTTTTTAAAGTTAAATTTTCATGTTTTTCTGTAGAACATATTTTACAGAACACATATTTTACACCATAATTATATTAATCATAATCTAGGAAACATTGACAAAAAATAAGACTAAAAAGAAGGGGACGAAAAGTGTGTGTGAGTGGGGTGTGAGTGGGGGGTGGGAGGGAGGGAGAGAGAGAGAGAGAGAGAGAGAGAGCTACGAAATGACCAAAATTGGGCCGAGTTGACTAGGGAACGAGTTGACTAGGGCACGAGTTGACTGTAGATCACTCCGTATCAGAGCGGCAGATTCGAACTCTGTCGCAGGGGATTCAGGTTTATGATGCTTTACAAGCTATTTCCACAGGATCGAGCCTTGCAACGGATTACATAATCTAACAATACAGCGCAGAGCACCTACACATTATATCTATTCCATTCGGAAACCTGTGGATTTTTTCATCCATTCAAAATCGGATGTTAAAATTTAATGACCTTCATCCAGATATAAACAGGAAGTAAAGATGAAAATCCGACCGGAAAAAGCAAATAAAAAAAGTTTTTGACATGCAAAAAAAATCTTACCCTACCGCTTCCATAGAAATATCATTTAAAAATATTTACGGAAGGAAAATGAACATTCCGTATCTAGCATAACATTTTGATATTCATACGTCGCATTTAAACGTTTTTGGCGTTACTGTATCCAGTAACACCCCGTCCAAAGAAATATTCAGTATTAAACAATTTAACATTTAATAAAAGAAATGCAATATATTCCAATAAAATCCATGAACAGCATACTGGGGTAAGCTGCATCAAGTAAGCTGCATCACCTTAAAACATTTACATGGTGAGTGTTAGTTTAGTAACACAACCTTTTAAAATAATACTGGTATTGTTGCATTTTCTTCCGCATTTATATTTTATCTCGTTACTCGTAAATTTAGACACGCAGTTATGTAATTGACAATTTGACATCTGTTCTAATACAGGAAGATGCATGGTAGAAACCACATAGTTCCGTCTGTATAGAAATGCCCAGGTTGTGTGCGCGCGTGTGTGTGTACTTGTTCCTCTGGTATTTTGATATAAATTTAATCTGAATGCAATAAACACCACAAAATGAAGGTTTTGTAAAGATGTAGACTTCCCATTGATGGGAATTCAAAATGGTCACGATCAAATTTAAAGTGTATCATTAACTGACTTGCCGGAAGTTCTGTGATTTTTTTTTTCACGAGTAGAAGTCATATTTAAAATAATAGCATCTAGATTTTTTAATCCACTTCTGGAATTCAGCCAATCCCATAACTTCATCCCTCATATTGAGTATTGTCGACTGGTTTAACTGATTTGCATTGTTTAAATAAATCAAACTATGGTGGCATATTTCTGCATAAGATAACCAGATAAGTTTTGCGAAAATGTATCGAGTTTTCACGAAAACTTTACCGTTTTTCATGAACGTTTGGTCCATTTTCGCGAAACTTATCTGGTTTTCTTATGCAGAAGTGGACACTAACGCATTTTTCCCACTTAATATTTGCAGTTCTTTTCGTGAAAAGCTTTCATGTTTTCGCGAAAACTTTTCTGTTTTTCGTGAAAACTCGATGCATTTTCGCGAAACTTATCTAGTTATCTTATGCAGAAATATGCCACTATAATTTTTAGATGAATAGCACTTGAAATTTTAACAACTTTTCATGAAAAGATTAATTTTCAAGATCTTGAATCTTAACTGCAGAAGTTGGCACTATCGCGAAATTTTCCACTTAATATCTGCATTTATTTTCTCGAAAACCAACATAGTGCGTTTGTATGCGACCAGCATGGATCCATACGAACCTGCGCATCCGCGCAGTCTGGTCAGGATCCATGCTGTTCGTTGACGGTTTCTCTAACTGCTATAGGCTTTGAAAGCGAACAGCATGGATCCTGACCAGACTGCGCGGATATGCAAGCTGGTTTGAATCAATGCTGGTCGCAAATGCACTATGTTGGTTTTCTCATGCATGTCATGGCTCATTTTTAGTGAACGACGAGCATTGGAATCTTTAATAAAAACACCTACATACCTATGGAATTGCAAATTGTGGTCGGCATGCTTTCTACGAAACGCATAAGGAAAAGGTATTTTAAGTATTTTCCATATCCACATAATTCCAACTCTTATTTCCAAAGTTAATTAACAACACACCAACAATTTATAAAAGCATGCCTGTGGAGTAATGTTTGTTTCACAATGTCTACTGCATAACATGTAGACTGTCTGTTGCATTGCAAGGGATATTCAAAATGCACGATATATTTTGCAATGTATTAGAAACGCATACTTGTGTAAGGGTAAAATGACTCACCCACTCCCCAAGGGTCGTTATTTTGAGCCCCATCGGTGAAGATATATTATTTCCGTATTTTTTAGACACAAGCACTTAATTTGAATCGGGGATGTGGGGGGGGGGGGGCAATAATCGACGATAAATAACATATGTAGTCATTAATTTCTCTTCAAGTTAAGAAAAAAAACATGTAATTTATCAATGCTCTAATCCTATTGAATTATCATAGATTTATCAAACGTAATTAGTTTGTTAATTAAAGTAGTGTTTAGAGCATTTATTAGTTAGTATTAGGTATCTGAACGGAAACGTACCACTTTTCTACAATTTTTGAGCATCCCTCTCCTAAAATAACGTCAAAACACTGTAACAAATGTCCCGTTATTGTCATTTCTGACAGTTTGACATGCGTTTTAACAGCCTAATTGTGTGCACTTGGTATTTTTAGACAGACTGAATTATATTAAAGCACTTAATTAAGTTTTAATAGTGTATCAAATAAAGTACATGTATTCTCAAAACAAAGTCTGACAAATTGGATTTCATTGTGCAACAAAAATACTTACACTAATGGAGAAAACAAAAGAAATATGCGCTTCTTCGCTTAAATAGGTGATCATGACATAGACAGGTGGAACATAAGTAGAAATGTGACCCCTTGTTCAACTGTATGTTTTTCGTCGTTTTTTCTGCCTTGTTTTATCGAGTAAAATAAGAAAATAACCAGATCTTACTAAAATGTTCATAAAAAATGAATATTTTAAGACATAAATGGGAACATGATATGGCTGCAAGCTGTGATGGGCGGTTTCAAAGAAACGGCTGATTATCACAGCTGCAGTTTTGTTTTGTGTAATAGGAAAATCATGTTTTACGTAACAAAATGAGCTGTATATATTCAGTGAGTAAGTTTAAAATATGGTGGATTTTCAATGGTTAAACATAGGGGTCTACTTTTGAATACTAGATATTGCCAGTCAAATCAAAATAATTTAAGGTATCTTCGAAATTTACAACTTTCGAATGCCGTAAAGTTTATAAATAATTGATACATTCACGAAACAAGAGGGCCATGAAGGCCCTGTATCGCTCACCTGATCTATTGACCTAAAGACATTAACATGCTGACCAAGTTAAATTAAGATATGGTATAAATGTCGCCTCTAAAGTGTAAACTAGCTTTTCTTTTAATTTGACCTAGTGACCTATTTTTTGACCCGACATGACCCAGATTCAAACTGGACCTTGAAATCATCAAGATTACCATTCTGACCAAGTTTCGTGAAGATACAGTCATAAATGTGGCCTCTACAGTGTTAACAAGCTTTTCCTTTGATTTGACCTAGTGACCTAGTTTTTGACCCCACCTGACCCAGATTTGAGTTTGACCTATAGATCATCAAGATTAACATTCTGACCTATTTTCATTAAGATTTGTTCATCAATGTGGCCTCTACAGTGTAAACTAGCTTTTCCTTTGATTTGACCTGGTGATCTAGTTTTTGATCCTACATAACCCAGATTCAAACTGGATTTTGAGATCATCAAGACTAACATTCTGACCAAGTTTCAAGAAGATACAGTCGTAAATGTGGCCTCTACAGTGTTAACAAGCTTTTCCTTTGATTTGACCTGGTGACCTTGTTTTTGACCCCCATATGACCCAATATCAAACTCGTCCAAGACTTATTGAGGGTAACATTCTGACCAAGCTTCATTAAGACTGGGCCCAAATTGTGACCTCTACAGTGTTAACAAGCTTTTCCTTTGATTTGACCTGGTGACCTAGTTTTTGACCCCAGATGACCCAATATCGACTTCATCCAAGATTTTATTGAGGGTTACATTCTGACCAAGTTTCATTAAGATCGGGCCAAACATGTATCCTCTAGAGTGTTAACAAGCTTTTCCTTTGATTTGACCTGGTGGCCTAGTTTTTAACCCCATATAACCCAATATCAAACTCATCCAAGACTTTATTGAGGGTAACATTCTGACCAAGTTTCATTAAGATTGGGCCCAAATTGTGACCTCTACAGAATTAACAAGCTTTTCCTTTGATTTGACCTGGAGACCTAGTTTTTGAACCCAGATGACCCAATATCGACTTCATCCAAGATTTTATTGAGGGTTACATTCTGACCAAGTTTCAATAAGATTGGGCCAAAACTGTGACCTCCAGAGTGTTAACAAGCTTTTCCTTTGATTTGACTTGGTGGCCTAGTTTTTGATCCCAGATGACCTAGTATCGAATTCATCCAAGATTTCATTGAGGGTAATATTCTGACCAAGTTTCTTTAAGATTGGCTCAAATTTGTGACCTCTGGAGTGTTAACAGTCAAAGGACTTCGGACACTATCATATGCTTCTAGCTTACATTTTGAAGGCAAAATTCTCATTAAGTATTTAAACAATACCCAAGTCGTTTCAAGTCAATGATAAACCAATGTGTTAGTTAACTTAATACAGCAGAAACTGGTTTGTATTTGTTCCTATCAAGATGTTTTTCTTATTTTATCTAGACCAGGGTATATTGTATTGAAAAAATTAAATGTTTAATTTCCGTAAAAATATAATGTCATCACTTTACGGAAGTTTTAAATATATGATTTCCAGTCGAATAAAGTGACAACATCTGTTTATTTAAGGAAAAAATAACATTTTAAGATGAAAATCCTATAAATAAATAAAAAATAGAACGATATTAATGATGCATTACATGTATGAATAGGTATACATGTATAAGTGACCGGTCAGTTTTATTACAGTGGTTCAGGTAGTTATTTAAGTACATGTACATGTCTGTATAGTTCTGTTATAAGTGATGGCAGATATCTGTGTGCTGTATAACATTAATACTAAGACAAGAGGACCATGATGGTCCTGAATCGCTCACCTCTTCCCACATGACCCAGTTTTGAGTATGACATCGTTTTTTCTATTATTTGACATAGTGACCTAGTTTTTGAGCTCATGTGACCCAGTTTTGAACTTGATCTAGATATTATCAAGATAAAAATTCTGACCAATTTTCATGAAGATCCATTGAAAAATATGGTCTCTAGAGAGGTCACAAGGTTTTTCTATTATTTGACCTATTGACCTAGTTTTCGAAGGTACGTGACCCTGTTTTGAAATTTAACTAGATATCATCAAGGTAAACATTCTCACTAATTTTCATGAAGATCTCATGAAAAATAAACTGACCTAGATATCATCAAGGTGAACATTCAGATCAATTTTCATGAAGATACATTGAAAAATATGGCCTCTAGAGAGGTCAAAAGATTTTTCTAATTTTACACCTACTGACCTAGTTTTTGACCGCAGTTGATCCAGTTTCAAACTTAACCTAGATATCATCAAGATGAACATTCAGACCAACTTTCATACAGATCCCATAAAAAGTATGGCCTCTAGAGAAGTCACAAGGTTTTTTATTTGACCTATGACTATTTTTACACTGACCAGTTTCAACTTGACTAGATATCATCAGGTGAACATCGACCAATTTTATGAGATCATTCACAAATATGGCTCTAGAGAGGTCACAAGTTTTTTTTAGACCTACTGACTGTTTTTGACGCACGTGACCAGTCGACTTGACCTAGATATCATCAAGATGAACATTGACCAACTTTCATACAGTCAGAAAAATATGCCTTAGAGAGGTCAAGGTTTCTATTATTGACTACTGACTAGTTTTAGGCACGGACCATTTCAAACTGACCTAGATATCATCAAGGTGAACTTCGACCACTTATGAGATCCATTCACAAATATGGCCTCTAGAGAGGTCACAAGGTTTTTCTATTTTTAGACCTACTGACATAGTTTTTGACCGCACGTGACCCAGTTTCGAACTTGACCTAGATATCAACAAGATAAACATTGACATCAACTTTCATACAGATCCCATGAAAAATATGGCCTTTAGAGAGGTCAGAAGGTTTTTCTATTATTTGACCTACTGACCTAGTTTTAGACGGCACGTGACCCACTTTCGAACCTGACCTAGATATCATCAAGGTGAACATTCAGACCAACTTTCATGAAGATCTCATGAAAAATATGGTCTCTAGAGAGGTCACAAGGTTTTTCTATTATTTGACCTACTGACCTAGTTTTTGTTGGCACGTGACCCAATTTCAAACTTGACCTAGATATCATCAAGTTGAACATTCTGACCAATTTTCATGAAGATCTCATGAAATATATGGCCTCTAGAGAGGTCACAAGGTTTTTCTATTTTTAGACCTACTGACCTAGTTTTTGACCGCACGTGACCCAGTTTCGAACTTGATCTAGATATTATTAAGACGAACATTCAGACCAACTTTCATACAGCTCCCATGAAAAATATGGCCTTTAGAGAGGTCACAAGGTTTTTCTATTATTTAACCTACTGACCTAGTTTTTGAAGGCACATGACCCAGTTTCGAACTTGACCTAGATATCATCAAGGTGAACATTCTGACTAATTTTCATGAAGATCTTGTGAAATATATGGCCTCTAGAGAGGTCACAAGGTTTTTCTATTTTTAGACCTACTGACCTAGTTTTTGACGGCATGTGACCCAGTTTCGAACTTGACCTAGATATCATCAAGGTGAACATTCTGACCAATTTTTATGAAGATCTTGTGAAATATATGGCCTCTAGGGAGGTCACAAGGTTTTTCTATTTTTAGACCTACTGACCTAGTTTTTGATGGCACGTGACCCAGTTTCGAACCTGACCTAGATATCATCAAGATGAACATTCTGACCAACTTTCATAAAGATCCCACAAAAAAATGTGACCTCTAGAGCGGTCACAAGCAAACGTTTACGGACGCACGCACGGACGGACGGACGACGGACGACGGACACCGCGCGATCACAAAAGCTCACCTTGTCACTTTGTGACAGGTGAGCTAAAAAGGCAGTCATCTTATCAAGACCGTAGGGTTGGTTCTTGCTTGGGATAAGTACCGCAGATAACATTTGAGCCGCGCCATGAGAAAACCAACATAGTGCAATTGCGACCAGCATGGATCCAGACCAGCCTGCGCATCTGTGCAGACTAGTCAGGATCCATGCTGTTCGCTAACGGTTGGTCTAATTCCAGTAGGCATTGAAAGCGAACAGCATGGATCCTGACCAGACGGTACAGGTGCCCAGGCTGGTCTGGATCCATGCTGGTCGCAAAGCCACTATGTTGGTTTTCTCATGGCACGGCTCATTTGGCTTAAACATGTAATAAAAATGTATCCGAAATGACAGTTCTTTGTGGGGCTTGCCTAAGGAAGCTGTATCGGAAAAGGTTGAATCGGGATAAGTCTGACAACAACCGATCTAAAGATAATGTTGTCTAATCAGGGCTGAAGTTGTTGGCAAAACACATTCGAAATGTGTCAATTGTAGGGCTAAAGTAGAAGCAGGTCGCTGCATAAAAAATCCACCTGAAACTCGGCTGGACCTTTTAGTTTGCTTTCGCGTCTAGCCGTATTTATATATGCCATCTGCATGGAAAGCGACTTGACACATCACTTTCGTGGCATCACGCTGAATGTGAACCCGTCACTGATATAACCTGCCATGAAGCAACTGTTCTTGACCTATGCATCACAGGCATATCAATGCTAAGCGTTATTTCTGTTGGATAGGCTATAGTCATGATCAGATTAACTGCTGTGCACATATTGCCTCTTTTTTGTGGTGTTTAGGCCTAGTCCGCCGCAAAGAACAGTCTTCAATTCAGTTTTCACAGAAGGAAGAACATGAAGTGATGAATGCGTGTGACATTTAGTATTTTTCTAAAAGAAATAAATATGAACGCACAGAAGAAGATGAAAAAATAAAGAAATGAAAAATATATAAGAAATACAAAAAATAATAAAAACAAAATGGAAAGTAAATTACATCCTCATGCGCGTCGCGAGGGTGGTGGTGGTGGGGGGGTGGGGGGTGCATGCAGAAGATTACCTGGTGTGTTGCAAGTATGTTAAAGCACATATTTGCCAATTACTGCAACAAAAAACCAGGATAAGCCAATGAAAATTTAACCAACGAATAATAATGAATTCACAGTATTTGCTTCTCTCACTACTATACATTTATATCATGCCTATGTATACCCTTTCAAACATTTGTATAGTATTTGAGTTACAAACTGATGTAAAAATATGTGACTATCAGTTTATTAAAAATGAATACAAAAAGTATTGGTTACTTTACATTTGGGAACACCCTGTAGTTACATTTTTTTGTTTAAAAGTACTGTTCCACCCGTGGCATCAACACAATAGTCACAGAAAATGTGTATAATTAAAATCTACATATGCTGGCCAAATATGGTTTTGATGCACGGGTGGGAACAATGTTGTATAAAGCAAAACACTTTTTATATCAATATAACAGGGAACGTAACTCTGTTTAGAACAAAAATCACCGTTTTATGAAACAAATATTGAAAATTTGAATTTAAGAAATAATCTTAAATATGTATTTTGATGGCATATGTAATTAAATACTTATTTCTTAGTGGTTTATTTTTCACTCTTGGAGTAGGCAAATTCATATAGAAAGTGTCCGAAGTCCTTGTTGACGACGACGGACGACTGACGAGGGGCGACGGACGACGGACACAGGGCGATCACAAACGCTCACCTTTGAGCACTTCGTGCTCATGTGAGCTAAAAATCCCTTGTCAGATTTTGTTTTTCAAACAATATTTTCTATATTCGAATAAACTGTTTATAATTTTCTCTACAATTCCTGGGCAATTAAGAAAATCAATAATGCATTCTTACTTTTTTTAATGGTAACAGACATGCGTTAAGGTAATTAGAGGTCAATTTACGAACTTTATATTAAGTAAGCTGCACTGCGCATCTACATTGTACATCGTTTTAGGGTATACTTGACCTAAACTTTATATCTAAAAATATAAATAATTATATACATTAAGTAAATAGTAAACAAGAGCTCGTCGAACACGAAATGCCCCCCTTGATGCATTTAGTAATTGCACAAGGAACAAATTATCTGCTCACTTATGCATGTGGTTCAAATTTGAAGGCTGCAGCTTGAAAAATGTGAAAGTACGTCACTAGGTCAAAATCAAAGTCAAATTTTATTTCGGAACACAAAACTATGCAAGTGACCAAATTTGAAGCCTGCACCTTCAGAAATGTGAAAGTAGGTCACTAGGTCAATCTCAAGATCAAAGTTAATTTCAGTACACAAAACTATGCTTGTGGTTCAAATTTGAAGGCTGTAGCTTGAGAAATGTGAAGGTAGGTCACTAGGTCAAAATCAAGGTCAAATTTTATTTTGGAACAAAAAACTATGCATGTGGTCCAAATTTGAAGTCTGTACCTTCAAAAATGTGAAAGTAGGTCACTAGGTCAATAACAAGGTCAAAGTTTGTTTCAGTACACAAACCTATGCATGTTGTCCAAATTTGAAGGTTGTAGCTAAAGAAATGTGAAAGTAGGTCACTAGGTCAAGATCAAGGTCAACTCATGTCAAGGTTCATCTTGCCACTCAAAACTATACATGTGGTCCAAATTTGAATTATGTAAGTTATGGACATGAATATTCTAAGTTTTTCCCTATACAAGTCTATATGAACCATGTGACCCCTGAGGCGGGGCCTATTTGACCCTAGAGGGATAATTTGAACAACCTTGGTAGAGAACCACTAGATGATGCTACATTACAAAATATCAAAGCCATAGTCTTTGTGGTTTGGACAAGAAGATTTTCAAAGTTTTTCCCTATATAAGTCTATGTAAACCATGTGACCCCCAGGGTGGGGCCATATTTGACCCTTGGGGAAAAATTTGAACAATCTTAGTAGAGGACCACTAGATGATGTCATATACAAAATATCAAAGCCCTAGGCCCTGTGGTTTTGGACAAGAGGTTTTTCAAATTTTTTTCCTATATAAGTCTATATAAACCATGTGACCCCCGGGATGGGGCCATATTTGACCCCAGGGAAATAATCTGAACAATCTTGGTAGAGGACCGCTAGATTTTGCTACATACCCAATATCAAAGCCCTAGGCCCTATGGTTTTGGACAAGAAGATCAGA
Source organism: Mercenaria mercenaria (assembly GCF_021730395.1). Taxonomy (NCBI): domain Eukaryota; kingdom Metazoa; phylum Mollusca; class Bivalvia; order Venerida; family Veneridae; genus Mercenaria; species Mercenaria mercenaria. Next base: position 12,793,536 of record NC_069362.1, on the reverse strand, counting down.
AACTGTTTAACTGTTCCTGGCCAATGCGACCTTGACCTTTGACCTAATGACCTCAAAATCAATAGGGGTCACCTGCTGGTCATGGCCAACCTAACTATCAATTTTCCTGGAACTAGGCCCAAGTGTCTACAGTTATTGCTCGGAAAACATTTAACTGTTCCTGCTCACTGTGACCTTGACCTTTGACATACTGACCTCTAAATCAATAGGGGTCATCTGCTGGTCATGACCAACCTGCCTATCAACTTTCGTGACCCTAGGCTGAAGCGTTCTTGAGTTATCATCCGGAAACCGTTTAATTGTTCAGGGTCACTGTGACCTTGACCTTTAACATACTGACCTCAAAATCAATAGGGGTCATCTGCTGGTGATGACTAACCTCCCTATCAACTTTCATGATCCTAGGCCCAAGCGTTCTTGAGTTATCATCCGGAAACCGTTTTACTACTCAGGGTCACTGTGACCTTGACCTTTGACATACAGACCTCAAAATCAATAGGGGTCATCTGCTGGTGATGACCAACCTCCCTATCAACTTTCATGATCCTAGGCCCAAGCGTTCTTGAGTTATCATCCGGAAACGGATTGGTCTACATTCCGACCGACCGACAGACCGACCGACCGACCGACCTACCGACCGACATCTGCAAAACAATATACCCCTCCTTCTTCGAAGGGGGCATAATAAACAGGTTAATGTTTATTCGCAGTATTGTGCTATAGGTTTAAAATAGTATACACTTAATACATTTAACGCTAAACACAGTATAAATGTGTACAAACATAATATAAATGTGTACAGCCGCTAAAACTTGAAGTTTTTTTTTCTTCTCAATATTAAACCGACTGATAATGCTTGGTATTTAATTATGAATGTATCTCTTAAATACATTTGATGAGGACTTTATACATTTGAAGTTAATATCTAAAGATAATATGAGCCGTGCCATTGGAAAACCAACATAGTGGCTTTGCGACCAGCATGGATCCAGACCAGCCTGCGCATCCGCGCAGTCTGGTCAGGATCCATGCTGTTCGCTTTCAAAGCCTATTGTAATTAGAGAAACTGTTAGCGAACAGTATGGATCCTGGCCAGACTGCGCGGATGCGCAGGCTGGTCTGGATCCATGCTGGTCGCAAAGCCACTATGTTGGTTTTCCCATGGCACGGCTCATATATTTTAGTGAAAGATGGACACTAGATATATTTAAGGTTGTCTAGATCGCTGACAGTCTTTTGATATTCTAAGACGAAGGTATGAACATTTATAATTTCAGCAGTAGACTGGCTCCCGTCCATATGTTTGTTCTGTTATATTTTTCATATGTAAGTTTTCTTCGTTAACAGTGGAAGTTACTCCAGCAGGTTGTTTCTATATTGACATTTTTTATTCCCTCTGGCTACGAACATAGGTATGGTTTAGCCATCAGATAAAAATGTGCTATTTTAGAGGCTTGCAATTTCTAATAAAACATTTGCACTCTTTATAAAGAAAATAACCATGCATGTCGCCATGGAGCCAGGCTATTTCAGCAGATACGCTGGATTTAACTATTAAGAGTCTACCACTGCTATCATTTTTTATCTTTTTACCTCTAGTCTAATTAGGTGAAATAATTTCTTAATAATGTGCATACTTCCATGGTTAGCTTTCTAAAAGCCACAGTTTTATGTACTTTAGACACATTCATTAAAATTGTCTTCATAAATGACTGTCTCTAAATATATTTTTGTTCAGATGTTGCATATAAAGGACTTGTCAAACACTTATAATTCAAATCTTGACTGACATTGTATTTATATCTCAGGAAATTTATGCAGAATGTAAATGCAATGATGTAAAATGTTAAGACTAAAATTAACGAAAAACAACAAAAAATGTACTGTTTACCCTACTACACTTTTTTAAAAAGAGATATGAGCCGCGCAATGAGAAAACCATCATAGTGCATTTGCGGCCAGCATGGATCCAGCAGGCTGGTCTGGAACCATGCTGGTCGCAAATGCACTATGTTGGTTTTCTCATGGCGCGGCTCATATCTTGTCTCCTTGAAAAATGGTATGAAACAACAGACATGGCGCTTTTACAATACACGGCACGTTTTGAGATTCTTTGCTCTACGTGAGATGTATTAAAATGTTATTTACTATAGACAAAATTTATGCTGTCAAAATGCCGTTAAATCAAAGATTAAATTGTAAGACCAACAACGATAAAAATTCAACCAAAACTTAAGTCGATATTCTACTCACGTAATTTTATTTATCCATTCGTTTTTCACTGACTTGACTGTCAACTTTCAGGTCCCACATCGATCAAACTTTTATACATTAAATGTCACTCTCAAACAATAGGACGTGCATTTACGTAAACATCTTAATGATGTATTGTCTTGTTTTACAATTAATAAATTAGGCCAATTAAAAAATATTGGTTTACTCTCTCCCTCTCTCTCTAAAATCATATGAAATCCTAGCCATTATTTTTTCTCGCTTTTTCAGAAAGCATAAACTGAATTTGTGAGCTGCCGAAATAATGATTTGGTCGGTGAAATAAAAAATACCTTTCAAAAGGGCATTTCCTTATTTGTATCCTGACGTTAAAGTTGTTTTAAAAGAAGAAAACTGACACTCTTCTCTAACACTAAGAATGATCAAAATGATCTTTATTTGACTCTTTAATCGTGACAACTCGTCCAATAGAATAGCTTACGAACTTAGTTACACCAGTATGCTGTTCCCACGTGTGAAAAAATGTTACACACTGTGAAATACTTTGTAACATGCAACTATAAAAAGACACGAACCCATATGACCCGTCACAATGATACCAAAACATAGAAAATGATGTATTAAATTGACTGAACTGATATCCGGTTTCAGATAACTCACAAACAAATGTATTGATTTGCGTATCCTTAATGAAACATTTATCGTTCATTTAAGCAATTTATTTTAATATCATATCAGTATGAAGTCTACACCCTGAACTTATTCGTCATTTAATGTACAAATGCGGAAACGGTTGCTAGGTTTGAACAGGTTAATGTCATCACCAAGTACTGCGTTTTGTTAGTGAACATGTCGAATTATTATTGAAAATAAGACGATTTTAATCCCATATTGTATCCTCGATAAAACCTGATAAAACAAAGCGATCAATTGACCTTTGGGTCAGAAGTACAGAAACTGGATACTTTTGTTCGTATATAATTGCAAAGTTTATGCAAATCATGAATTTAAGAGCTATAAATGTAGGATTCTGTCGATTTAAGGACTGTTTATTACATTTTCACGGGACTTTAACCTATCCTTCTCATTGGATCAACTGTAATACTGTAAAGTATTCTATTACTTGGACTTGCTGATAGTGTCTGTAGTTTTATCAGTGTCATCATCATCAGCAGCAGCAACAACAGGAAAAGTAATAGCTGCATCATTATGATCTTAATAATGATAATAATGATAATGATGGTGATAATAATGATGATGATGATAATAACAACAATCACCGTCATCATCACTATCATCATCACAACCTCACAAAAAGCAGCAGCAGCAAATACAGCATAATTTTAAATTGTTCAAAATTTCCAAATCCGCATTAGATACAACACTACTACACATAATCATTATAAAACAATAACTACAACAGCATTAATATCATCATCATCTTCATCATCATGAACAACAGCAGCAAGATCACTAATACAGTATGAATGATCGGACTAGTTTATGAAAGTATACTTTAAAACAAACCTCTGTGAAGAATTCCTTTACTAAATGAGTTGTTTAAACTATCACGGATATTAAATCTAAACCACTTCCAACTCTCATTGTCTTCTATGTACTTAAACTTTAAACATGTTTCCTTGTTTGAATACACATGTATATGATGAGTATCACCACTGTACGAGTTTTATATGTGTATCAGCATGCGGGTACATTTCAGTATAGATAAATGAGCCGTGCCATGGGAAAACCAACATAGTGGCTTTGCGACCAGCATGGATCCAGACCAGACTGCGCGGATGCGCAGTCTGGTCAGGATCCATGCTGTTCGCTAACAGTTTCCCCAATTTCAATAGGCTTTAAAAGCGAACAGCATGGAGCCTGACCAGACTGCGCGGATGCGCAGGCTGGTCTGGATCCATGCTGAACGCAAAGCCACTATGTTGGTTTTCCCATGGCGCGGCTCAAATGTTCATCTTTGACCTGAACTTGAGATAATGCTGCAGTTAAACAACTGATAAAAAGGTTGTTCTTTACAGATTATGTAAATTACTAAATAATCTTCCGATATTTTAACTATGTTTTAAACACCGTATTAACCCTTAGCCCGCTGGCGGCAAATATCTCGTAATTTTTAGTAAAATCTCTTTGATATAAAAGGAACTCCAAAACCAATGATGGACATCCACTTTATATAGCAGAAAGGTTAGAATAAGCAACGGTCGATCATGGACCTATGGTTTACGTGCAATTTGTAAAGCAAACAGGCCTCCAGACTCGCATCCGAGAAGCTGGCCTGAATCCACTTCAAAAGTCTTCTACATTTTTTATACAATCAATGATTTCTTCTCTTTAAGCTGACATTAACAATGATTTAAAACAGCGTCATACGATCATGTATTTCTAAATCTCTACTTATATTCAAACGTATTAACCTTATTGGCAACTCTCTGTTGGGTTTCTAAGATATCGGTGTAAGAATCAATATTATAGTTTGCCCATTATCATACCACGTGGTTTATGACGTCATTTTCGGGTAGTACGGCAAGAATATCAATAAACAAATCCGTCGATTCAGAACTTAAAACCACCGTAAGTTTTTCATTTTTTTACCGATTTGAATAATTCTTTTACGAGGCTGAAGCCAAGACAGTGGGCTATAAACACAAGGCAATGTTTTCTGAAATTCTAAGCAGTTTTTGCAACCCTGAAATTAGGCAAATTCTTGGAGGATAATACGGCAAGAAAAACCCGTGTTTTACAAAATAATGCAGGATTGCTTTCCTTTACATTTTTTGTGTCTTTCACCGCTGTTTATTTCGGTTTCAAGAAGGCCAGCGAATCACTTTACTCGAAATAAAATGGTAGGTTTCTCTGTGAAAACATTTGTCTTCGGAAAATGCTAATACGGCAAGAATGATATGACGGCAAGCAGATTCATGAATACACATATTGTCCCTAACAGCAGTTGAGACTTGGTTCTTTAAAACTACTTACTTCTGTCAGCAGGTAAGTAAATAGGGCATACCTACTTAGTACATGGTATGCTAAACTAGACGGAACCGTTTATAAACATTAAAGCCCTGTTTCATTTTTGAAGTATTGACAAAACATTTTTCCGTATGCCTAAAATTTATTAGAAAGAATAATTCAGTGGTCTGTTTTCAAAATTACTGTATCCTTTTCATGCACTTTCAGTCCATAGGAAGGATGGGGGCTTTGTTGTACAAGCAGTTGTACTATGTGAGCGATAAAGGACTGTCATAGCCGTCTCGAGATTATTTTTTAAAGTCTGCCTGTTGAACACAACTTGAATACTACGAATAATGTTGGCAAGTAAAGTGATTGTATAAGCATAGTCTTACATTCCATTTTACGACCATGATTTTGAAACGATATTTTGATACTATGACAACATACGTACAGGGGTCTGAAGAATGCATGTAATACTGTTCAATTTTGATATTAGATTATGCAAAAGTTTAAGAAAATTCAAATTCATAATGTTACGTTTATCGAACAGGATAAACCGTCTTTTCTTTTCATACTTTTACTTTTATGCTCCATTTTAAGGGCATAAAGTTTTAGCACTTTCTGGTTTCATCATTATATGATTGGATATATGATTTTTAAGTTTTATGATAAGCCCAAGTTATCTTCAGTAATGATTCTGCGATCCTTACCATAACTAGGGTCATAATTTAGTAGTAGACAACTGTTTCATTACATGACCTGTATTTGGAAGATGTTACACCTACCTTTGATTCCGTCTGTGATAACTATGTTTTATTTACCAACAGATAGGTATGCCTCAGGAGCAGATCAATATCGCACTTATGTGTGCTCTTTGGCTAATCACCAACGCTTTATTAAAAGGTCGTGCAATAATTCTTTCTCTCACGTTTGGTGTGGTCTTTATGAGATACAAAAAAAGTTTTACTCAGACTCTAATTTATTATATTCTTCTAGCCGTTGGTTTACGCGTTGAAAGTGTCCAGATATTTGAGAAAATATTTTAACACATTACGTTTTGTATATTGCTTTTATTTTTTAAAGGTGAATCTGCATTTTATACTCTAGTATGACATATATATTACTGATAGACATTGTTCAGAGGCCCAACTTTCACTAATGGTTGATAAGAATACACATAATGTGAACATGTAGGATGTATTTTCATTTTTAAACACTTTTTGCAGACATTTTGGCAGTTTGAATCTTTTAAGATGGTTGTTACCATTCGCGGATGCAACAGTATAGATACATAAAGACTTATTTTTAAGATACCTCTTGAGACTATAAATAAAGTAGAAATTAGGAAACTTCTCTTGAAAGCTCTAAATTATTAGATAACAAGTAATGAAACAGAAAAATTTTAATAGATCTACTAAACGATATATAAGAAGCATTGAAAAAGGCCGTTCTGTCATATAACATCCTACCGAAATTAATCTTAAAAGCTAAAGAAATCTGCAAACACTATTTTACATGAGGAATCGAGTCTCAAACTCAATACTCCGCGAAACTGTTCGTAAAGGAACAATAGGTATATTTATGAATCTGCTTGCCGTCATATCATTCTTGCCGTATTAGCATTTTCGGAAGACACATTTTTCACAGAGAAACCTACCATTTTATTTCAAGTAAAGTGGTTCGTTCGCATGCCTTCTTGGAACCGAAATAAACAGCGGTGAAAGACACAGCAACGTAAAGGAAAGCAATCCTGCATTATTTTGTAAAACACGGGTTTTTCTTGCCGTATTACCCTCCAAGAATTTGCCGAATTTCAGGCTATAACAAACACAGTTCTGAATGGATTTTAATTCTTTGGGCAATTTTGAAAGGGGAGCATCCAAGGATCATTCCTGTGAAGTTTGGTGTAAATCTATCCAGTAGTTTTGAAGAAGATGTTTCTAGAAAATGTTGACGGACGGACGACACACGACAGACGAAGTACATCAAGCGGTCACAATAGCTCACCTTGAGCCTTTGGCTCGGGTGAGCTAAAGTGAGTTCCAAAAGCAGAAATGAAAAGAAATTGAATTAAATTTTATTTTCATAACTTATTGAGAAAATAAAAAACGATTTTTGGTAAAAATGGAATTTTCTTTGCATGTCTGTTTCATTGTTTGATTAAAAATGCCGAGTAATATTTCAAAAATATATACATACATGTACAGTTTAGAATGTCTTCACCTGGACCCTGGATCAAATTACTCGATATAAAATAAAACTGCAAATTCAACACGAAAAAAACGTGGACAATTATTTACGCACATATCATAAGGCCAAGTTAAAGTTTAGTTTTGTAAATGTATTTCAAAACATAACAAAACGAGACCTAAGGAATCAGCACTGAATATCATTAATGTTTAAAAATCGTTTAAATTGCAATAGAAATCTTTAAATGCAATTAAATTTTAACTACGTTTGACTTGTTTTAGTTTAGTAGAGAGACAGAAATCAGTGAATTGTATTTGCCTTGAAGAGGACAGTATTAGAGAAATTATACATAAATACCACGACAATCTTGACTTTTTCGTGAGGACAACGTTTGTAGTCAGAGAAAAGCCTCAAAGTATCCATTATGTGAAAGAATGGACAATCTCGTCGGGTTGCACCTCGATTTGTCCATTCTTTCACATAATGGACAGTTTGAGGCTTTTCTCCTTTACATATTATTGTTCCTTCTCAAGGGAAGGAACGCTTATGGTGAACATGTCACACTTGACTGAGCATGTAATGGATACAAGGGTATCGTCAAAGGAATCCGAATTCCCGTAGGGCGCCGCCATCTTGAACTCATGCATATTCAGGCCCCGCGTTCACAAAACATTTTCAGTCTCAGCTGAGTTTGATAATGAAACTTTATTTGTCATTTATATCTAAATAGCATGTTTTAAACTAAATTTTAAATCAATAACTATTCTCAAGTGGCTATTCAGTACTGATGGTCAGTCTCAGTTGGAAGTTAACCTTTAAGTTTTAGTAAAATTGATATTAAAATTTCAAACTCAAACTCAGCTGAGACCAAAAAATGTTTTGTGAACACGGGGCCAGGTTATAACACACTAAATAGTTGTTGTTCTTTATTCTATATAAAACTGACCTATTTCCACACAGCACACATCAGGACCCATTTTAAATGTCTGTAACCTACATTTTCTTGAAGAATTTTGTCAGTGCTAAATATAAATCAGAAGAAAAGTGGGGGTCATGTTTGATGCAAGAAAAGTAATTTCAATCAATCACACAAACTGCAAAATCAGCTAAAAAATGAGACCCTAAATTATACTGGTGGTGTATGATCTAGGTTTCCATGAAAATTTTTGTCAAGTTATTATTTCATTATGAAAATGCTACCTACATGTCAAGCATAAATCTGTCATGTGATTTTAGCAAAAAAAAAATGCAAAGAAAATAAGGAAAATAGCTCTACAGAGCAATGTATCCGCCATTATGCGACTACCATTTTTTTTCGCGCCATTTTTTTATTTAGTGTCTGTATGCCTATAAGAAAAACTTTTTTCTCTGACACTGTGCCAGTTTCATTTGAAATGTACAAGAAACCTAAATGCATGAAAAAATATAAGGTTTTAGCTTGATATCAACAGTTTCTAAGGTTTTATGGCATTTTCAGTACCATAAGACAAAGCGTCAGATTTTGTCAAAAATAGGTGTTCCGACATAATTTTGAAGCAGTTACCCTAAATGCAGCCTTGTTTTGCCCTGTTTTGACATTTTATACTCTGATCTGCGTACAAATTACACATTTAAACTGTTAAATATGTTCACTTTTACCTCTGATGACCATAAATTAGCAATCAACAGGCTATAAATATGCAGTTTTAGAACAATATACACTCAAAACAGTGAAAATGTGATATTTTTGGGTTTTATCCTCATTTTAAACAAACATGCAATAAATTTGTCATTTTCTATCAAATTCTAATCAAAGTAGCCCATTTTCACCATCATCTGGCCAGATTTCAATTTTTACCAATGTCATCTTATAGGTCATAACACACTAAATATGGGTTGTTCTTTATTCTCAAACTGACCTATTTCCAATGGCCGCAGCACACATCATGACCCATTTTAAATGTCTGTAACCTACATTTTCTTGAAGAATATTGTCAGTGCTAGATCTAAATAAAAATCAGATGAAAAATGGGGGTCATGTTTGATGCAAGAAAAATAATTTCAGTCAAACACACAAACTGCAAAATCAGCTAAAAAATGAAACCCCAAATTATACTGGTGGTGTATGATCTAGGTTACCATGAAAAATTTTGTCATGTTGTTATTTCATTATGAAAATGCTACCTACATGTCAAGCATAGATCTGTCATGTGATTTTAGCAAAATAATTGCAAAGAAAATAAGGAAAATAGCTCTACAGAGCAACTATTTGTATCCGCAATTTATGCGACTACCATTTTTTTCGCGCCATTTTTCTATTTAGTGTCTGTATACCTATATGGTATAGCCTCTGGCCCAATATGTGTTTGCGCATCTTTAAGTCGATCTTAATTTCAGTCGTTAGTGAAATACAACTACGTAATTTCAGAACAACAAGAAACAATGATAAAGTTTTAATCGTGTAACTCCACAATTGAATATATCATAGTAAATAATCGAGATTAATGAAATGAATATGCATAATCTAAAAATAGACTCCCGCCAAAACAATTTACGTAATGAAACTGCCGCTGGTAACGATATTTTTAGCTTCTAATATTTCAACAATAAACAAGTTGCAAATGGTTAATTTCAGATTTGCAAGTGCTTTCTTTTGCGTACTTTTTAGCTCTTTCTGATTTGTTTTTGCGTATCGTAAAAACACGTACGAGCGGTTATACAAGTGAAAATTCAACACTATGAACTGATTTCGTACCTTTCGTACACAACTGATATAACACTGGGAGGCAACCATTTCGTACCCGGCGAAAGGAAAATTAAAATGAGCTTCAGATACTTCACAAAACATAATCTGAAGTTAACTAATCTACTTATTCTACTAAAAAGTGGTGATGTGCATCCTCACCCAGGACTAACATCGAGAACTAAAGAAAATAAAGGGCGACAACCTAAATTTCCATGTACTGTTTGTATGAAAGGTGTTGTATCATCTAGTAAAGCGGTAACCTGTGATTTGTGTGAGGGATTGACCACATAAAATCAAGACCGTCACGGGCGGTTCGACCACGGCCGGGCCATTTTTTTGGCTGAGTATTATATCGGCCGTAATGGGCCGTACCAGTTCTTATTTGGTATTAAATTTCATCTTTTGCTTTGATCAAAAGTGCCGAAATATTGTCTATCCACTAAGAGCATGATCGCCTGCGGGTGTGAAACAACTTCGGCCATATAGACTCTACTTGACTGGATTAATCATTTATAATTAAACGATTATTCAACGGATCTTCAATAGATCGATTTTTTAGCTCACCAGAGCACAAAGTGCTCAAGGTGAGCTATTCTGACCGGTCATTGTCCGGCGTCCGTGGGCGTGCGTCGTCCGGCGTCCGTCGTGCGTCAACATTTGCCTTGTGAACATTCTAGAGGCCACATTTGTAACCCAATCTTTATGAAACTTGGTCAGAATGTTTGTCTTGATGATATTTAGGTGAAGTTCGAAACTGGGTTATATGTGGGGTCAAAAACTAGGTAAGTAGGCCAGATCAAAGGAAAAGCTTGTGAACAATTTAGAGGCCACAGTTGTGACCCAATTTTATGAAACTTGGTCAGAATAATTGTCTTGATAATTTCTAGGTCAAGTTAAAATCTGGGTTATGTGGGGTCAAAAACTAGGTCACCAGGTCAAATCAAAGGAAAAGCTTGTGAACACTTTATAGGCCACAATTTTGACCCAATCTTTATATGAAACTTGGTCATAATATTTGCCTTGATGATTTCTAGTTCAACTGGGTCACGTGGAGTCAAAGACTAGGTCAGTAGGCCAGATCAACTCTGGTGAGCGATATAGGGCCATCATGGCCCTCTTGTTTTATAATCCATAATTATTTTTGTTTAAATAAAAACAAACATGCCGTATGTTTTAAAAAATTGGAAACGATTGTGTTTTTCGCAGAGTAATCGTAAAAAAACTAGACGAAAGCTAATTTCTTCTGAATATTTGGACTAATCTTAGATAATTACTTTAAATCAAACAAAATGCCGACATATGTCTCAACTATAAAAACATTCATCAACATTTATAGCAATCTGCTAAAATTGGGTAAATATTGAATACTTAGTCTTAAAGATATTATGAAATTTACTGAATATCTTAACCGAAAACGCTTTCAAGAAGATCCCCCGATCCCCCCTTAAAAGAGGGTTGGAGGGGGTGGGAATCCCCCTCCCCTCGGTGTCCCAAGGCCGGACCACTTTTTTCAAATTCGGTGACGGCCCTGAAAATGTACGAACTTTATTTCGAGCGTTATGTATAACAACAAAAAGGGGTTTGAGCACTTGTATTAAAGGCTTCTATGTTAATAAAAATAATAAAAGTGTCAGATCTCTATGAATTATGAAAAAAAATATGAATACTAACTTTTATTATGTTAAATAAATATTTATATAAAATAACTTTCAATATTTCTAAATAGTTAAGAATGCAACACTTAAACTAACAAAACACATTTTCCATCATTGTTTTATCTGTAACATGATGCTAAAAACAGATCCTTTAAAAAGAATATTTAATACGCGCTAGAAATATACATACAACTTCAAATCTGTTCATGAGACGGAATGAAATGTACAATTACACCTCATGCCACGTATCACCGGCTTGAGGCGAACACTATTATGTAGATACATGTTCATTCAATGAACTCCCCGATTTCAAAGGACCAGAAATTCAACAAGGAGCCAAAGTACGGGGAGACCTTCCGAGGCTGTTACAAAGCACTCGTTGTAAGAGTTGAAATGAGCCGCGCCATGAGAAAACCAACATAATGGCTTTGCGACCAGCATGGATCCTGCGCATCCGCGCAGTCTTGTCAGGATCCATGCTGGTCGCAAAGCCATTATGTTGGTTTTCTCATGGCGCGGCTCCAATAATCTAAAAGATCCTATGGATGCACAGCTGAAAAGACTTTTACAACACTGTTATTCAAACAGTTTAAGGTTGTGCCTCTCAAAAGAGTGTCTCAGTTTGACTTCATAATGGATATTCACCCTAGAATAAGTGGCATATAAAGACTTAAGAAATATGTTCTAGTTACAAAAGACAGCAAAGTAGATTTTAGTGAAATATTTGGACAATTGAAACTCCCATCCTTAAGGATGTACGAGCGAATTTTTTCTAACGTTAAGAATTTTTTCATACCCTGTGAGCTTGAAGAACATTAGTTTCTAAGACAAACAAGAGCTGAAAAAACATAGGTCACCGAACTCGTTTTAATTTTATAGGGTATTTTCTTCACCCACTCTTTACGCATTTCTGAAATTTTGTAAAATTGAAAAAAATGTTGGTACTTTATAAAACATATAATATCCTACTTAATCTTATAGGGATTTCAGTTCTTACAGCTTAATATGAATATATGGTAATGTCAGTATTATAAAAGCATAAATGTCACTAACAAATCTCTTTAATTTTTACATGTTGACATAATTACCCCACCTACTTTATTGTCAATGGAAGAAACGTATTTAGATCTACAAAAATGCTTCAAAATGGAAAGAAAAAAGTAGGGGTCACAGAGCATCTAAGAGATTTATTAAGAAAAAACTGTTAAAAAGTGGCGAATTTTGATATTTTTTGTTCTTTTTGTTTTAATTTATATTTTCTAGATAATGTAAAGTGCTATCTTGAAAGTTTTTTTTACTTATAGCTTAACATTATATGTGTAAGTCAGGAAAATATCAAAGCCAAACCTAATCTACTTTAACAGATATTTGAAATTACCTACCCCTACCCCATTGTAAATCTTATGTCAATTTTAGGCAAATGTCAGCCAAAAATAAGGGTGAAATATTTTTTTTTTCGCAAAAAGCATAATATATTTGGTTAAATGGTACATTATTAGCCATATTTTAATTCTTTAGCATTAATTTTTGGCAAAGCTTTTGTTAGAAAGCAATATTCGAAGAAACATTTTTCAAAATGGCGGATATCCTGCAAATGTCACCAAAAATAGGTGAATATTTTTCGCAAATAAACATAATATTTGTTAAATGTACATTATTACATATTTAATCCAAAGCAGATAATATGTAGTCAAGAAACTTACCTTTCACGTAACTTAAACTGAGTTTACATCTAATTTAATCCTCGGATAATAACGAATGCCCATATTGGATGTTTTATGCAATCCTTCTTGGAAACGTATTCACAAGCCTATCGATTCAAAGAAATCTATAAAATATCGCGACTGTCTTTGAACATATTTATTCATATAGATCTATTTCTTCCATGATTTATTAGACTTTACTGTACTTGTTCCAAACCAATCGGTCCTTAGTGACAGCAGATTTTCTAAGCAGAAATTATAATGGTATAGACAAAAGTTTTCTCGGAGAACGGTATTGGAAAAAAACTGTTGCTATAGAAACAGGAGGATATTGGCTGTTAGAATTGTCACAAATCAATTATCTCTTATGATGGATTCAACAATTTTGGTTTTCAACAAATGCATCACACTAGTTCTGCAGAATGGCCCGAATGATACATGGAAAACAATTCATAAAAGGACATATATATGTCAGATATAACTCTTCAGGAACGCTGAGCATAGCTGTGTAATTTGTTTGTACATATACCACCAGATACCACTTATCCATAAAAACTACAAATTTGTCAAAAAGGTATGGCGGTTCTTAGAAACATCGGTCAGAGCATAATGCTTTAAACAAATTGATTACGGGGCATAACCCCGGAAACTAAAGCACATTAAAACATCCTTTCAAACAGTGCGTATATCAACACGTCATAAGTATTTCGTTGCACCTCAAAGTCGCAGGGTGTACGTACGTAGGTGACCTACGAACGTAAACAGAAAATCAGACGTTCTCAAAGCATTCACAAGACAATAGTACAGTGAATAATTTGTCATATATTAGTTTCACGAGAAGACTCACTTGCCTCAGTGGTTCACGAGCGATCGTTTCTAGGGTCATTGAACGTTAAACAAGCACAGCATGAGAACAATCAAAACCAGAACTGACTGGCGGATGTATCTGCCGGCAGACATAGTCTGTGCCAACATACAGTCATCTAAAAGTGCATATGGTATTGTTCTATGTCTAGAACCTTCCAAGGCCGAAGATAAATAGTTTGATTCATTCAATGAGTGTGTGTTACTGGCTATATATACACGAGTTATGGTGCATACTTTAGGTTCTTGTAGACCTTGTAGGACCTGGCGCAAATCACATTTGCTCCTACTGAGTGTAATGTTTGTGCTTCCACCACTCAGTGGAAGGGGCATATAGATTTGGTCTTGTCCGTGCGTCCGTCCTTGGGTCCGGCCGAAAAAAAAATTGTGACGCGGCTAGCTCTAAAAGCATTTGAAATAAACTGATGAAACCTTGCACGAGCCTTTATCATGATATGAACATGCGCATCTCCTATTTTTTGTCTGGCTCCGCCACCTATTTCCAGAGTTATGGCCCCTGAAATAGTAAAAAAATGCACATTTTTTTGCCTTGTGACGCGCCTAGCTAAATTATTCCACATACATTGATGAAACCTTGCATGAGTCTTTATCATGATATGAACTTGCGCACCTCCTATTTTTCGTCTGGCTCCACCCCCTATTTCAAAGTTGCACATTTTCACCTAATGACATGCCTAGCTCAAAAAGTATTTTTGTAAATTTATGAAACCTTGCACGAGTCTTTATCATGATGTGACCTTGCACACTTGACCATCTTCTTGAGAATTTAGCGCTAATTACAGAGTTACGGCCTATGAAATAGTCAAAATAGTGGATTTTTTGTTTGTGCTGTTCATAGCTCAAAAAGTATAGGGCCTAGAATAATGAATCCTTTATATAAAATGTTTGTTGAGGCTATACCCCCTTAAGACTGCTAACATTTGAATTATTGTCCCTTATTTATGACAAAAGTACCAGCGAAGGCATACCCTGTGTCACACAGACACATTCTAGTTCGTAATGTGAACCATCCCAAGAAAATAGGTTGGACATTTTTGTTTGATATTAGATGTTTGAAAAAGGAAGTCGAAAATATTACGACCAAACATGTTATCATATTAATGTATCAGCTATTCCTTCATTGAAAAATATGGGAATGATTTTGGTGTCAAGTTTTACATGTAAGAAAGGTTTTGCCAAGATTTTCCAAGATTTATTTACATTCTGCACAAGTCCCACAATGTTTCGAAACATCAGTGAGCATACATTACAACATCACGATAAAACATCACTTGTAACAATGGAAAATGGCTACTTCATTGGAGTTAATTAATAAGTATAATGTGTAGCCTTATATAAATTACATAATTAATATAATCATTTGAACAAAGGTCTTTTTACAAGAGAACAAGAGAAAGGAGATATATGACGGGAGGCCCAAGTGGGCTTATACGCAAAAATACTGAAATAAAAATAATGGTGAATGAATGGAAAATTAAATTAACTGATCAGCCACAAATGAATTTCATAGGCCAAAATGATAGAAGTAAACTTATTTGCGCCCAGAATTCTTTATTGCATATAAACCAAAACTTGATATATATTTACAAGACTTAACGACAACATTGTTAGAATTTTATGACGAACTTATTATATGCAAGGGTATTACCTGAATATTGCACTTTTGTTTTTGTATACTGACTCAACACAGGAACTGGTCCCTGTTAAATTTTAATGGAAAGTTATTGTTAAAAATTATCATTATCTCTAGAAAGCTTGTTTTGTCGAATCAGAGTAATAATTATTTAATTTGAGCCTATAACAATATACTATAATATAGTCGTGATATTTTTCATTATTGCATAAATCAAATAATACTTGGTATAAAACAGTTGTGCTAAAACGGGATAATTTTGAAATAGTTAATAATGTATTTAAACCCGTCGTCGGAAAGTCGTAACCCGAGTACTATAGTATATAGGAGGCAGTAAACAGTTTTCAGGCTTGGTTATGTGTCGAAAAAATTGCAGAGAGTTCGTGGGTGGGGTGGGGGTCAAATTAGCGAGTATGATGCAATTTACGTATGATTGCAATTGGATACATTGTGAAACTAAAATAATTGCTAGAATTGAAGTTTCAGTGGCAAGAATTGTGTTTCAGTTATTGAAAGAAAATTAGTTGAGTAGCCTTGATCTTGAAATTATGACGTAATGACTTGCAGATGCGAATACATGCCTCAGCTGAGCTAGCTTAAAATGGAGTTGTCATTTTAGCAGGGGCCTCAGGAAAACTGGAATAGTGAAAAAACGGTACGGATGGCACATATATTTGAGGTTATTTTCAGATTTTACAGTGTTACCGGACTATGAAACCGTGTAGCATTTGGTGCTATCATTTGCAGGGAATGTTCTGCAGCGATTTGAAAATTGGCAAATTTAGCTTTTTTCGTCATCAGTTTCCGCGACCGGGAGAGCACAAAATTCAGGTCTTGTAAACAGAAAACTAGATATTAGATATGTATTGCAGATGGTTTGTAACGACAGACATACAGTCATGTTAATATTGTAATATATTTATTTAAGGTGTGTGGTTACAGACTTTTGTGTGAGATTTTGAAAGTTGAATAAGCGACTATAGGCCGAGAAGCTCTGAAAACTGTTTACTGTCTCCACAAGTCAGCAGATTTGGTTATCCGATACTCACGCATTTGTTGAATTTATTTTTCCTCTTTCTCTCTGCTTTTGAAATAAGGTTTGAGAAACTATACAGAAAGAAAGAATAGAATATGAATGTAACTCCTCAAAATGTCGTTCGATTTCTTTCATTTAGTTTTGCCAAGAAGTTCATTTGGGTTTTACTGCGAGAATAGAAGAAAATGGATGAAATGGGGAATTAAACATCTACTAAATTTTAGGTAATGATATTTCAAGATACACAATTACGACATTTGCATTTATACTTTTTTCATCGACATTTTCACGTGCGCTGCTTTCAAAGACCAAACGCGGTCCGTTTGCGGAAAGTGCTTACATGATATATAACATAGTTTATTTTGTTTTGTGCACAAGCATTCCTAATAAATATGTCTGGCGCGTTTTGTTGTTATTGTTTTTTGTACAGTCCCTTTCATGATGGTGAAGCGCGACACTACCGGTATAGTGGTTGCAGTAGTGAACGCCACGAGTCAGTTCGACAGACGTGTCACCATCGTATCTCGCTCGAGCGACTTTGCTTCGCAGCAGTCGTACGACGTCGAAGTCTTACGGCCAATTGCACGTATCCCCCTGTGTTGTTCACTAATTTCGAATTGTCAAGGCGTTCCAGCCATCATTTTGAGAAGTACGAAGTGGCCATCTGGAAAGTGTTGTACTTTACTTTAAAATTCTTCACATTTCAGTTGTGAAAAAATAAACATTGATTTCTCTCTTTCAAACGACATTAGCAAATCTGTTAAAACGAGCCAGTACATACTGATCGTTGGTTTTCTAAACATTTATATACATATATAAATGCACTTTTTGTCAACTCTCTTTTGGGTTTCTAAGATATCGGTATAAGAATCGATGTTATACGGATATGTCACAGTAGACACTATGTGAAACATTAATATTTTAAAGAGAAAAAGTACGATTCTTTGAAACGAAGCCAAATAATAGTATACTCGTTTGTATAAAGTCTGTTCACTAGGGGGAATGAAAGGTACAAATTACACCTCATGCTTGACACGAACACTATTATGTAGATACATGTCCATTCAATAAACTCCCTGATTTCAAAGGAACAGAAATTATAACAAGGAGACACCTTCCGAGGCTGCTACAAAACACTCGTTCTGATAGTTGAAAAAAAATCTGAAACATCCTTTGGAAGCACAACTAATAAGACTTTTATTCAAACAGTTTGTGCCTGTCAAAAGAGCATCTCAGTTTGATTTAATAATGAGTATTAACTCTAGATTAAGCGACATATAGAGACTTAGAATATTCTAGTTAAAAGGACATCAAAGTAGAAATAAGTGAAATATTCGGAAAAAATGAAATAAATTCCAACTCTCAGATAAAATCCGATTCACTACATAATATTTGTCCCTAGTCCAAAAGCAGAAGTAGTCAAGAAACAAAAGTAAAAACTTACCTTTCACGTAACTTAAACTGAGCTTATATCTTACTTAATCCTTAGATAAATAGCGAATGTCCATATTGGATATTTTATGCAATCCTTCTTGGAAACGTATTCACAAGCCTATTGATTCAAAGAAATCTATAAAATATCGCAACTGTCTTTGAACACTTTTATTATATAGATCTATTTCTTCCATGATTTATTAGACTTCACTATACTTATTCCAAAACAATCGGTCCTTAGCGGCTGCAGATTTTGAAAGCAGAATTATAATGGTATAGGCAAAAGTTTTGTTGGAGAACGTTATTGGAAAAAAACTGTTGCTATAGAAACAGGAGGATATTGGCTGTTAGAATTGTCACAAATCAATTATCTCCTATGATGGATTCAACAATTTTGGTTTTCAACAAATGCATTACACTAGTTCCGCAGAATGGCCCGAATGATACATGGAAAACGATTCATAAAAGGACATATATATGCCAGATATAACTCTTCCGGAACGCTGAGCATAGCTGTGTAATTTATCTGTACATGTACCACCAGATTCCACTTCTCCATAAACACTACAAATTTGTCGAAGAGCTATATGGCGGTCCCTAGAAATATCGGTCAGAGCATAATGATATTTACACACTGATTACCGGACAACTCCGGAAACTAAAGCATATCAAGACATCATTTATCAACACGTCATAAGTATTTCGTGGCAGGGTGTACGTACGTAGGTAACCTACGAACGTAAACAGAAAATCAGACGTTCTCAAAATAGTCACAAAAATAAAGCATGTGACAATGTCACAGTGAATAATTTGTCATATATTAGTTTCACGAGAAGAATCACATGCATCAATTGGACACAAGCGATCGTTTCTAGGGTCATTGAACGTTAAACAAGCACAGCATGAGAACAACCAAACCCCGGAATAAACATAAACATGTCACTTGCACCGAGTTTTAGTCTGACTTTAAAATTGACAATGGCGGAAGTATCTGCCGGCAGACATAGTCTGTGCCAACATACCGTCATCTAAAGGTGCATATGGTATTGTTCTATGTCTAGAACCTTCCAAGGCCGAAGGTAAATAGTTTGATTATTGAGCGGCAAGTCATTCAATGAGTGTATAGTAGTGGCTATATATACACGAGTTATCGTGAATACTTTAGGTTTTTGTAGACCTTGTAGGACCTGGTGCAAATCACATTTGCTCCTACTGAGTGTAATTTTTCTGCCCCACCACTCAGTGGAGGCGGCATATAGATTTGGTATTGTCCGTGTGTCCGTCAGAAAAACTGAGTTTGTGACGCGCCTAGCTCAAAAAGTATTTGATATAAATTGATGAAACCTTGCATGAGTCTTTATCATCATATGAACTTGCTCGCATCTACTAAATTTGATGAAGATATTTTAGGAAATGACAGTTTAAGATACACAATTACGACATTTGCATCTATACGGTGTTTTTTTTTTCACCGACATTTTCACGTGCGCAGCTATCAAAAAGACCAAACGCGGTCCGTTTGCGGAAAGTGCTTACATGATATGTAACATAGTTTATTTTGTTTTGTGCACAAGCATCCCTAATAAATCTGTCTGGTGCGTTTTTAGAGCCATTTTGAACTAATTTGGAAGATAACGTGTTGTTATTTGTTCATGGCTATCTGGTATCGTGAACTAGTATTTTGTTTGAATCACCTTTCTTTTCGGAAAGGGGAAATCAAGGAATTGAAATATCACCGTTTCTGTGGTTGCTTTTATCAGAATCAATGTGTGCGTCAAGTTACTCTTGCGTTACGTGGCAATTTCAAAGCTGAAAAGGAGGACTTCCACTTTGTAGGGGCAACACAAAACATCTCTGTTTAAAATACCTGCTGGATTCTCTCTGTAAATTTTTATTATAAATACGATCTGTTATACCGCAATTTTCTTATTGTGAAAAAAATCATTAGCTACATGAAGTTCTAGCATTATTCAATCCTATACAAAATATTTAGAGCACTGCATTTTTATACAAACTCACATGCGTTTCACTTTGACAAGACATTCGTATTTGCTTTACGCATATTTACTGTTTAAGTACCAGGAAATTTTACATCATTTTAAAACATTTTAAATGACCTGTATTGTGTAGTAAAATAAATGTATCATAAAAAATACCTGTTTTAATGGCGACAAAGTAAAGCCATTATCTCCCCTTTTATTCATACTTTTTATAAATTATATTACTGATAAGTTAGATATTAATTTGTTAACAGACAGGGATTTTGATATGTTAACAATGTTTATGATATTATTTGCTGATGATATTGTACTGTTTACCACTGATCCTAAAAGCCTGCAGGCACAAATTGATAGCGTTTATCAGTATTCACAAAAGTGGGGCTTGAAAATCAATGTTGATAAAACGAAAGTATGTGTTTTTGAAAAGCGTAAACAAAATGTCTATCCTGATTTTGTCATAAATGGTGAAAAAATTGAGATCGTAGATAATTTCATATACTTAGGTGTAAAATTCACATACACTGGTAATATGTCAGGCGCTGTAAAAGCTCTACATGATCAAGCCCTAAGAGCCTATCATAACCTTTTGTCATTGTTTGATAAAGTTAATTTTGATATTAAAACTGAACTCTCATTGTTTGACAAAATGGTGGTACCAATATTGATGTACGGTTCAGAAGTATGGGGGATTTATAATAGTACCAGTTTTAAATGTGTGGATAAACTTCATGTCAGATTTTGTAAATATATACTTGGTGTTAAACATCAA
The DNA here is from genome assembly GCF_021730395.1 of Mercenaria mercenaria. Classification (NCBI taxonomy): domain Eukaryota; kingdom Metazoa; phylum Mollusca; class Bivalvia; order Venerida; family Veneridae; genus Mercenaria; species Mercenaria mercenaria. The sequence goes on along the minus strand of NC_069362.1, from coordinate 12,772,301 downwards.
ACTCCAAACAGTGCTGTTCTTGGTGAATTGGGTAGATTTCCGTTATCAGTAATTTGCAGGGAAAGATCAATAAAATACTGGCTGAAACTTATGAAAAATAGGGACTCGCCTTCTTTTAAGATGTATAATAACCTATGCCAGCATGTACAAACAAATTGTTGGGCAAATAGAATTCATTCTGTGATTGATCACTTAGGTTTTAGTAACACAAGACTTAATTTTGATAGAACTGTAAATTACTTCCCAACTATACAGCGCAGAATCCGTGACCAGCATATTCAAGAATGGAGAGAAACCATACATAACATGCCAAAACTAAACTACTATTGTAAATATAAAAATGATTTTGTTTTTGAAGATTATCTCTGTAATATTACAAATGATGACTTGAGAAAATATTTCTCTAGATTAAGATTGTCATCTCATAACCTTTGTATAGAAAGTGGCAGATATAATGGTACAGTAAGAGAAAATAGACTATGTATAGTGTGCAATCAAAAGGCAGTTGAATCGGAATATCATTTTATGTTATGTTGTGACAAATTCAGAACAGTTCGTAGAAAATACTTTAGAAGCATATCTTGGCCTTGTATACAGAAATTTAACTCGCTTATGTCTACAAAAAGTAAAGGTTTGCAGATAAAAATATCTAAATATATTAAAGACTGCATGTTAATAAGAAAAAATGCCCTGAAAAACTTAGCTGTTTCTTAAATGTATATTGTAATAATGTGTATACAGCCATGTATTAAGTATCCATTATGATTTGTGTATGTATATGTGTCTTTGCCATAGTATGTTTTTGTTTGTAAATGGCCAAAGGCAAATTGTTTGCTGATTATGCCAATAAACTTGAAACTTGAAACTTGTTAAAACACTTCCCCCGAAAATGCACGACGTTCATAGTTTTCATCTTACTATACTCATGAACAGACTCGATCAAGCCGAGTCTGCTATTATTTTGATTCTATACTTCCAAAGAATCAATTAATTTCTTGATGACGGACCATTTCATGGCTTTATCCATGTATTTCAACAAGTTGTTTGTTTATTTTTCTCACCGGCGGTGAACCGCAACATTAAGGTCTCCCAACTTTTCTAAATAACGGTGCCTAACTACCTTAAGATAGTCGTTGATGTAAGTCATTAAACTGATTGATCCGGCCGTTTATCACAAACACCTGCCCAGTGACTGCCGTAGTGAAATTAATTCATTCAAGCAGAAAGCACCATTAACTAGTGTTTTACTCTTCTTTTAATTAATGGGAGGCAAAAACGTAAGACCTATCACGAGATCGGTGCAATTAATCTTTTCTGGTAATTGAACAGAGAACTTAGTTACATATTAGGAAATCTGTCAGGTTACAATACATGCAGTAACGATCTAGATAAAAGTTATATTAATCAAATATGGAATTAGGTACTTCATGAATCTTAAAAAATTATTTAACGAATGATTTTAATTAACGTCAATAACTGACATTTGTAAAGATGCTTTATTAAAGAAATCTTTAAAATTCATGGTGAACAAATCTGACCTCTGGGTTGTTTTTTTACACTTTTAACGGGAAAAAAGTGCTTTTATAACAGCTAAGCCATCCTAAAAGATAATTTTAAAACAACCTAACAACAAATAAAGCCAATATTGAACTTTAGAAAAATAACGCTGTCTAAAATAACTGAAACTGAATTCCATATAAGAACTTTTTCTCCACATTAGAAAAAAGTAAAAAATAAAATCTTTTTTTTGAATTTAGTAACTTCAAATTACCACCCTTGTAGATCTTTAGAATAATATGTAATTATAATTAGCATTGTTTTGTACATAAAGTGGTCATAAATTTGCATACATATGCATTTAATATATGTCGGAAAATTCAAAAATATTAAAATTTACCAGCAGCGAGATATTCCAATATTTGAATGCACGTCACACAACTTCTTTTTTAACATATAAATAAGAAAACACAAAATGTTATTATTTTATGAAGAAGATTAAAGCATGATCCAAGGCAGGCAAGAACCGCAATAAAAACATCTTTGACAAATGAGGACATGTCTGTGACACTGCTGCATTTATCAAATGCAAGTAAAGTAAAAAAAATAAATGGAAACCGAGATACAAAAAATAACCGAGAATGTCAGCAAACAAGTGTGACAAACACCCTACTTAAAGGGACTCACCTGCGTGAATACCGTTTTCAACTACTTAAAGGGACTCACCTACGTGAATACCGTTTTCAACTACTTAAAGCGACTCCCCTACAGTACCGTTTACAGCTACTTAAAGGGACTCACCTACAGTACCGTTTCCAACTACTTAAAGGGACTCCCCTACAGTACCATTTCCAACTACTTAAAGGTACTCCCCTACAGTACCGTTTACAACTACTTAAAGGGACTCACCAACAGTACCGTTTACAACTACTTAAAGGGACTCGCCTACAGTACCGTTTTCAACTACCTAAAGGGACTCGCCTACAATACCGTTTACAACTACTTAAAGAGACTTGCCTACAATACCGTTTTCAACTACTTAAAGGGACTCACCTACAATACCGTTTTCAACTACTTAAAGGGACTCGCCTACAATACCGTTTTCAACTACTTAAAGGGACTCACCTACAATACTGTTTACAACTACTTAAAGGGACCTACCTACGATACCGTTTTCAACAATCAGTTGTTTGTGTAGTGGGAGGGGTGAAAGGGTATGGGGGAATGGGGGCTGGCTGAAATGGGGAGGAAAAATTAAAGAAGTAAGATAAAATAAGAAGTTGTAAGAGTATGGAGCATGAAAAAGTTTGAGAATAAATATCTAAAAAGTTTACTTTGTGTGTGTGTGTGCGTTGTGGGGGGAGGGGGGGGGGGTGAAGGGGGGATTAAGCCATGAGGAAAGGAGAGGGGTAGATGTGTGTTTGGATAGCGGGGGGGGGGACATAAAAGGAGAGTGGGAAACTTTGAGACAATATCTAGTATCATCAAAAAAAAGATATAAGTAGAAGATTGACAAACAACATTTTAGGGTCTAGATGCACAAATCATCCCTACAGACCTTGACCCTTAAGGTCAGTGGACCAGAAACTGTCTTCACATACACTGGTCCATGCACAAGGCTGAATAGATGCAGAAAAGAAAATACTGAGAAACTGAGAATTTAACTGTCAATAAATCTTTGATAAATACTATATCAATATCGGAACCCAGTGAACTTGAACTTTGCCATCTGACCCTTAATTAAAACATGTCTGACAGTCTGCCCTTTACAAAGGCCACTCCCTATGTTAGGTTTGATATTATTATAGTGGTAGTCATTCAGGAGAAATTCAAAAGCTTGCCCAATACAATACCTTACTACAGTGACCTTGAACTTTGATATGCATGAAACCTAACTGCAAGATGTCTGCCTTTTACAGAAGACAAATCCTTAAGCGAGGTTTTGTGATAAATGGGGAAGAAGATACACTGAAATATGGAAGCTGAAAATGCAAGTGATGGAAAGAAAATGTATTTAGAGTATCTAAAGGGACACACCCAAATTCCGGTTGAATTTGTCACAATCTGTTAGCTAGAAATTGTGAAACAACAAGAAAAAAAATTAAGAAATTCTGTGATTTTACCAAGTATTTAATGATTTTACACTTGTGTTGTCTGTAGAACACACACAAAAGATCTCTAGTGTGTTAACCACACATTTGAAATATGCTGTGAAGGAATTCAGCTAAATTTTCATATCATACTAATGAAATATCAACTTAAATAAAGGTGACTCATGAGTTTTGATATTTAGTATACATTGATATCCATTTCACATTTTGGAAACTTTGATGTTCATCTGACGGCATACCCCTTTAAGTGTTCTGTGTGCTACTGTACACTTATTACCATCATTAATTTACCCTATGACTAAATGAGTAAAAAGGTTTTATAAGCATTTTACAAGATCAAAAATGTGTTTTCAAATACTTAATACCTAAAACTTCCTGGAACTAAATGTTTTCACTTATCAATTATTTACAATGACTGACATCAAAATATTTTCTAAATATTGATCTGTTTGGAGTCAAGTTCCTATACAAACAACAAAAATAAATCCGTGCTAAATAAAGTTCCTCAATAATTTAGAACTGTCATACATAATCAATGAAAAGATCTATTAATCATTAATTTGGTTCAAAATCAATAACGATACATTTACTACATCACATAACCCTTACCATGCTATTATGAACATGTCCATCTTTCAATTTGAACTGTACCATCAACTGTTAAAAGGGGTGCTTACCAAAAAGATACTGACTGAATGGCGAACAGTGCTGACCATGATCAGACTGCATGGATGTGCAGGCTGATCTTGGTCTGCACTGGTCGCAAAGGCAGAATCACTTGCCCCCAGCAGGCCAAAGGTTAATAGACCTCTCTTAGCCACTAACCTGTTTTTGTTTCTTCTGTCCATGAAAAGTTTCTCTAGTAAAAACAAGAGGAACATGAAGACCCTGTATGCTCATCTGCTCCAGTTCTTGCCCAAGATTAGCCTGGGAAGCCATTGATAATATTCCTGCTGTCAGAAGAAATCATACCTAATATCTATGCATTAAAGATCACACTTAATTTGCGCTAATTAGTGTTAGTTTGCATTCATCAAGTTTCTCATATTATCAATTTGCAGGTAGTAAAAAAGTTAGAAATTGTCAGACAAGATTCCCAGGCTAACCAATGTTAACCTAGTATCTAACTTCTCCTTGTTTTCACAAAGATGAACATTTAGACCATTTTTATGTAAATCAGGTACTAGTAGATCATTTAACAAGATTTTCCATTATTTGACCTAGTGACACAGTTTTTGACCTCAAGTACTCAACTTTTGAATTTGACCTAGATTGCATACAGGCAAACATTTATGATGACCAAGTTAAGAAGTGGCATTTACAGTGCCAACAATTTTTCTATGATTAGCCCTAACCTTGTCTTTATAGAGACAAACATTCTGACATCATTTTATGCTCGAGAGCATCAACAAGGTTTTTCTATGCTCGAACCTAGTGGCTCAGCAACCCAGTTTTGAACCCAACTTAGATGTCAAAGAGACACATATTCTGACAGTTTTATGATGATCAAAATAGTAAATGCGGCTTCTAGAGAGTGAACAATCATTTTCTATGATTTGGCTTTGTGACATAGTTTTTTACCTAGAGTTTTTACCACAACATTTTATGATTATCAAGTTGAAAATGTGGCCTCAAAGGTCTTTCTTTGATCTCAATAGTGATCTTATTTCTAATCTTATGTAATCTATTTTTATAATTGACCTAGATTCCATAGAGGACAAATATTCTGACAAAGTTTTAAGAAGCTCAAATAGAAAATGTGGCCTCTAGAGTATTATCAAGGTTTTCCTATGGTTTAACCTGGTCGCTTACTTTTTGACCTCAGGTTACCCAGTTTTACTTGTCCTAGACTTCATAGAGACAAACATTCTGATAGTTTCATAAGGATGATTCAGAAAAAAAGTGGCCTCTAGAGTGTTAACAAGGTTTTCCTATTAACTGACCTGGTGACCTAGTTTTTAAGTGCAAGATTAGGACAAAATTGTGACCTCCAAAATGTTAACAGTCAAACTGTTGACAATGCGCTATGGATGATGCATGATGACAGCTGCAGGATACAGGGTAATCACAACAGCTCATTTAGAGCACTTCTGCCTCAGGTGAGCTAAACTTTGTTTAAAACTTAAATATTTTCAAACCAGCAATTAAATACAAGAACAAATCTTATACATCAACAATTTAATCACAAAAGTCAACTGAATGTTTAACAAACACCTTTATATAAATACAAGATGAAATAAAACAAGGACATAATTTATGAGCTTGCATATCAAACTAAAACAAAATTGGTAAAACAAACATGTACTTATTTGGGCTTTAGAATAATTGAATTCGCTCTTTTCAAATTAGTAAAATTTACATGACAGTATATTGGTACACTTTAACAGTAATAAAAAAAATTTTTACTAGCTTAAGTTAAAGCTATATAACTGTCAAGACACAACATTAAAAATGTCAGCAGAGGGACAAACAAATATTGCCATCACTGACAGTTCTTGGTTTAAATTACTAAGATATAAGAACAGTTGTAAATCAATGATTTTGAGATAAATTCTGAATGCACTTATCTTTTATTGTTTAATGTCCCATCAGCCCAATTATTGGTCAAATTGTGACTTTCAAGATTTTGGTGGTGAAGGAAAACCCCAGGTGACCCTCTTGGCATTATAAAGGCACAAGCCAGCTACTGGGTAACACTACTGACCTTCTCTGTAAGCCAGCTAGATGACTACCCCGCATGAAAAAATCTATACCCCAAGTGAGGTTTTGAACATATTGCTGTAAAGGGCAAGTGATTAAAAGTCAGCACAGCACCTTTGAAGACTAGCCCCCCGCCCCCTCGAGACCCTACACTTGATTATGTCAAATTTTATAAGAACATGAATGATAACATATTAAATTTTCTCAAATTTGCTCACTTTCTGTAAAACACACAGTCATTAGAAAAATTAAGGCAAGATCCTGTTAGCTGCACTAATAACTAAAATGTTAAGCTGGAAATGGCAACAACTGCTGGCTTTAATGAATTTAATCACTTATATTGAAGTCTCCTCCTCCCTAATGAGCTGTAAAGGCAATAGAACAATGTGTATTGTCCTATACACAAAACTGTTTTCCCATATGGCCTCAATCACTGTGCTTATATTTATCCGATGACCAACTTGTTCTCAAGTCCTCTATGTTTGTAGTCAAGTAAGATCAATATCCGAGAGAAATTCCTAAAAATAAAGAATTTTGACAAAGAAATGAATCTGCTTTTTTGGTATAAATTCATCAGTTTTTTTTTATTATTATCATCTGTCAACAAATGTTTATAACATTCCCAGTATCCTTTATTCTTCCCTTAATAACAAATACCTCACATATTCACAGCTGCTTTTAAAGGAAAGTTGAACATAATTATGTAAAAAATTAGAGCTTTCTTGTTCGAATGTCCAGAACACATAATGCCAGAATATGTTTACTGGATTCTCTCAAACCATTCATTTTTCTTAAAACTCTTTGTCTTTAAATACTTTATTAAAATTCTGATATAAGACATCTAACAAATTTTTAAAAAAATCATATTATACTATGCTGGTTTTGAATTTATTATCAAAAATCTTTTTTGATAGAAAACACTCATTTTTCGAAACCGATAGGTAATTGTGTATTCACTGGTCTCCCCTTACAATAAAATATACAGTTAATGTAGCACTAGGGGAGGTAAGCGCTGTTGTGAGTTTGGTACTACTTAATATGTCAATACCTGTTTGATTATATTCTCTAGAAGAACTAAAGCCTGCACTGCTAATGTTTTACACTGGGTGTCCACATCTTTGTCTATAACATCTGTAATGTATAAAACAAAAACTGAATTAGGAAGTTATCTCAATAATGTATATATGGCTTACATTTATAGCATTTATAAAACAAACAAGAGCTGTCCGTAAGACAGCGCGCTCAACTTTTCTCAGTGCTTAACTCTGAATTAGAGCTTTGCCAGTGAAAAAAAATTCCAAGTTAAAAAGGGACATAACTATGTCAAAATTCAAATCAGAGTAATGGGGATTGTTTCTGCTGGTGTAGACTTTGATAGTAAATAACTATTTTAAGTTTCAAGTCAAAAGCTTTAATAGTAACAAATATTTGACTTTATCGAAAAAAAAAATAACAAAAAATTCTATGTTAAAAAGGGGCATAATTCTGTCAAAATTCAAATCAGAGTTAAGAGGATTGTTTCTCCTGGTGTAGACTTTGATGGTAAATAAGTATTTTAAGTTTCAAGTCAATAGCTTTAATAGTAACAGAGATATTTGACTGTATCAAAAAACTTTAACCAAAAACTCTAAGTTAAAAAGGGGCATAATTCTGTCAAAATTCAAACAGAGTTATGGGGATTGTTTCTCCTGGTGTAGACTTTGATATTAAATAAGTATTTTAAGTTTCAAGTCAATAGCTTTGATAGTAACAGAGATATTTGACTTTATCAAAAACTTTAACCAACAGCGACAGCGATGCCAACACAGGGGCGAGTGCAATAGCTCAACTTTTTCTTCAAAAGTCGAGTTAAAAATGCTGCAAACATCATCAAACATTAGAACACGAAAACATGCTAAGTATACATTTATCTAGCCTGGTTTCCAGGCTGCATGGTTATTTTTTATAAGTATGGCAAACATCTTATAAGTAAATTTTAACATCTAAAATAACACACTTTTGATGGATAAACCATACTCATGTTCGTAGCCAGAGGTAAAAATAAATGTTTTTATTACTCATGTAAAACACGTAATGCAAAGTCCCTATCTCTCAAAATGTACTTATTTTAATGTCTCTCATGCTGATCTGCATTTTCCAATAATCCCCAGGTAATAATTTTAACAACACCTGCGCAGAGGTGTCCTTTGCGTATTGCACTCAATGGATGGTATTTCAACAAGTTTCAGTGGACTGCATACAGACTTTTCATCATATACATTGTTAGACACTTATAAAAATTCGTTGATATGCAAGCAGTTGTTTGTTGCAGAATAAAATTTACAAACGACACCCAAAACAACAGTGATTCATAATGGAACATCAATATGAAATAAATCAATAATGAATATAAACATGCAAGTATACTACATTATTATTTTGATAAACAGCCATTAGACACATCAACAATGGCTCAAATCACAGATTTGACCTTCCTGTTTGTTATACGTCAGATGTTCGTTATACATTTCAATTATAGCGAGCTATGTTCGTTATATCGATATAGCGGTCTTTGAATATAGCAAACACTTTTTTCTGATCCTGAGGAGTTCTTAATAACTGAGTTTTACATTGTTATGTATAAAACAGATTCATTTCATATTTCTCGACACAAAATCCAAGACAAAAGTTTTCTTGTATGAACACTGATGTGTGATTATGTTTATGTGATACCTTCAAGCCAATTTTTAGATTCAAACACTTCTTGCTGAAGATCTTTAAGTAACAGATTTGGTGGGACTGCCAGATAAACCATGGATATTGCAAATAATAAACCCTGGCGTACATTTCTGAAAAGAAAATACCTATGCAACATAACTATACTGAAACAGGTCACACATTTCATGTTTAAGAACAGAATAGCTCATGACATGGTCAATTTCTAGTGATTTAGTGAGTCTGTGGCATAGTGGCTAGCAGGCTGGACTTCAACGCTAGTGATCTGTGTTCGTTTCACGGTCATGACTGACATTCCAAATAGTGTTCAGTGCTGGGTAATTTACTTAAATTGGTACTGTTTCCAGCAATATCAGCCTTGACTGGATGCTGGGAAGGTAAATATGACACCTGTCGAAGGCTCTGCTGAAAATAAGTTTGTCATATATAAAAATGTAACACAAATAAAAACAGTAGTAACTCCAATTCTTCAATTTGTGTAATTTCAAGTCAGAATTTAGGTCTCATCCTTTCATGGAATGTCTTAATGGTTTTAACAGGTCCATACAGAAGTTTTCGTCTTAACGATTGTAAATGGTCCATACAGAACTTTTTCTAAAACAAAACCTATCACTTACGAGTCAGAATGAAATCTCAGCACCCAAATAAATTCCAGCAAACAGCTAGCCATTTGCCTCACTGTCTGAAAAAAAGATGTTTGTTTTTTTTCAAGTTTAAAGACAGTGTAATTTAAATTTCATTCTTTATAACATCATGATCTGTCACATTTTTGATGGTCAAGAGAAACAGTTATGAGTATTCAATAAATAATCAAGTCCTTAAAATGATTTATTGCAGATCTTGTGGATCAATTCCTACACACCTGAACAATGGGAGTTCAGACAATAAACCTGGGTTGTGCACTCTGCACATCACCTTGATGACGTCAACAACTGATTTCATAAAAATCATCTGAGCAGTTTAGACAATATGGAGCAGACATAAAGTTAAGATATTTGATCTTTGAGCTCTAAGTGTGACCTTGACCTTGGACCTAGTGACCTGGATTGTGCAATATGCATGTGATCTTGACAAGGTTAGTCCTAAGAAAAAATCATCCAAGCGCTTTATGTAATATACAGAAGACACAAAGTTAAGCTATTTGACCTTGAACCTCAAAATGTGACCTTGACCTTACACATAGTGACCTGGTTTCTGTGCTTTACATGTACTGATAAGTTTAACAGTTGATTCTGATTTTAAGAATATTCCAGCCGTTACAAAGATATGAAGTGGGGACCAACAAACTTACAGGTATATTAGAAGCAGCATACATGACTATACCCAGTGTGTACATGAGTCGACTCAGAACATAACAATCTTCTCCCATCAAGTCGAATGTGTTCTCCTTCCTGAAATTGTAATTTGTAAGCAATAAGACTTGTAACAAGTTTTTCAGTAAATTGTTGAAACATAACAAAGAAATATTTCTGGTAAATAGACAATACATTTTTCACTGGTTAATAAATACATTTACCGGTATTCTATATCTATTTTATTTATCCAATTGTGGAAGTTTAAAAATTTGCAACACATGACCATACAATAAATTACGGTATTGGACACTCATGGGTACAAAAGAAGGCTTATTTTTACTGTAGTTGGAGGGTTCAACAGTCCCATGTTAAACATACGATAAAGCCTGAAACGTGTGAAAATGTTCCGAGTATAAATCGGGTGAAGTAGGCGCTCTATGTACAGAAAAGGCAGAAACACAATATTCAGTGAATCATTTTTAATTTAACCAAAAATTAAATAGATATAGAATAAAAAGGTTATTTAACATTGTTCTGTACACTATGGAGATATATTTGGATGAGTGCTAGCTGGTCCAATATGGATTTCTCACCTGGGTACTCATCCAAATATATCTCTGTATTGTACAGAACAATGTTAAATAACCTAATAAGAATTGCCAGTTACACATAACATACAGCGAGGTTTCATTTAGTGCCATGACAGTGGGTGAGTGGTTACCACCATGATGCTAATGACCATCATTCTTAAATCAGAGTCAGTCTTATATATTCAATTTTTTTGCGGGACAAAGGGATAAAATTTGTGAAAATATTGTGTCTGCTGAAAGATATGTCGATCATGCAATGAAACAGTAAGGAAAGTAAAAAGAGGGTCATGATGGCACTAGGTCAGTCACCTGAATTTTACAGCTCAAACATGTTTCTTTGGGGATAGGGTTATAATTTAACTATTTTGGTAGAAGGTCACCGAAAGGGAAGATTGTGGGAAATTATTACGAAACTGAGCAGTTTCAAACCAGATAACTTTCAAAGTGTCCTCTATACACTTTTAAGGCAAGAACATGGCAGTCATAGTTTTTAGTAATCAGGACAGCCATCTTTGGTAGTAGTTCACCAAAGGAACATTAAAACAAGAGGGCCAAGATGGCCCTAGGTCGCTCACCTAAGAAACACTCTGTAACAGTGTAAAACATGTTTGACCTAGTGATTTGATGGAAACAAATATTCTGACCAATTTTCATTAAGATTGGACCAAAAAATTGGTCTCTTGCGATAAAACAAGCATTTTCTTAGATATGACCTAGTTTTTGACCCTAGATGACCCATGTTCAGACTCGACCTAGATTTTATCAAGGCAATCATTCTGACCAAAATTCATGAAGATCAACTGAAAAATACAGCCTCTATCACATACATAAGTTTTTTCTTTGATTTGACCAAGTGACCTAGTTTTTGACCTCAGATGACCCATATTCAAATTCGACCTAGATTTCATTAAGGCAATCAACCTGACCGAATTTCATAAAAATCAATTGGAAAAAACAGTCTCTATCGCATACACAAGATTTTTCTTTAATTTGACCTAGTTTTTGACCTCAGATAACCCATATTCAAAATCGACCTAGATTTCATCAACGCAATCACTCTGACCAAATTTCATAAGATCAATTGAAAAATACATCCTCTATTGCATACACAATGTTTTTCTTCAATTTGACCTAGTGACCTAGTTTTTGACCCCAGATAACCCATTTTCGAACTCGGACTAGATTTTATCAAGGTAATCATTCTGGCTAAATTTAATGAAGATCAGTTGAAAAATACCGCCTCTATTGCATACACAAGGTTTTTCTTTGATTTGACCTAGTGACCTAGTTTTTGACCCCAGATGACCCATTTTCAAACTTGGTCTAAATTTCATCAAGGGTATCATTCTGACCAAAATTTATGAAGATCAATTGAAAAATACAGCCTCTATCGCATACACAAGGTTTTTACGTGATATGACCTAGTGACCTAGTTTTTGAACCCAGATGACCCATTTTTGAACTCGGCCTAGATTTCATCAAGGTAATCATTCTGACCAAAATTCATGAAGATAAATTGAAAAATACCGCCTCTATCGCATACACAAGGTTTTTTTTTTTATTTGACCTAGTGACCTAGTTTTTGACCCCAGATGACCCATTTTCGAACTCGGCCTAGATTTCATCAAGGCAATCATTCTGACCAAAATTCATGAAGATCAATTGAAAAATACAGCCTCTATCGCATACACAAGGTTTTTCTTTGATTTGACCTAGTGACCTAGTTTTTGACCCGAGATGACCCATTTTCGAACTCTGCCTAGATTTCATCAAGGTTATCATTCTGACCAATATTCATGAAGATTAATTAAAAAATACAGCCTCTATCGCATACACAAGCTAAATGTTGACAGACGACGGACGACAGACGACAGACGCCAGACGACAGATGACGGACGACGGACGCCGGACATCGAGCGATCAGAAAAACTCACCTGAGCATTGCTCAGGTGAGCTAAAAATATAGAAAGACTTATTTCATAAATCTGCAACAAGGCATGTTAGCATGTCAAGTGTTTAGTGTATCAAAGACATTTGTCCGGTTTAAAAAACTGCAATTTTCTCAGAATCTGGTTTTCTCAAACTATAATGTACATCATTTTAAATAAGTTAATTCAGATTTTTCTAAAGGAGCATTTTTTTCCCCCTTGTTTTGTTGGTGTCTCACTGACACTACTTAGTTTAAATGGCAACTTTTCCAGCTTTCCCAGGTGCCCATCCTGGCATTTTTTCATGCATGGGCATGTATCTGGGTAGAAAAACCAACTCCTTACATAACCTAGCTAGATGGATTCCTCTCATAAAGAATTCTACACCAAAAGCCAGGTCTTAAACACATAGCTGTTAGGACAAGTGATATGAAGTAGCCTATTTCAATCACTAAGCCATTGGGTCCCTTTCTGCATAAAGAAAACATCTATCTAATTTTGTATTATCACTCACATACCTGTCAAAGTTTTGCATTAATGGGTAGAAGAAATATCCAGCTACTGCTGAGAATTTGTTTTCGACTGGCTGCGGGTCTGGTTTTGTCTTGCCCTGTCCAAATCTCCTGGTCTTGCTGTCTATACGTCTCTGTACCACATCCCGCCAAGATTCTGGGTCACTACTGGATGCACTCAGCTCCTGGACCTTCTGCTTGACCTCTGGTGTAGGTTTCTTACTGGGATCTACTGGTCTGGACAACTCTTGAGCAGCTGTACCTACAACCTGACAATAAAATATGTGCGAGAAAGATGTTCTAAGTAAGAATGCATTCTTACAACTACCAACTCTGAAGTACAATAATGATAAAGTTACTTACACATCGGCATAAAATCTTCTGAAGTATTCCATAGGCCAAACAGCTTGCAATTATGTCACTTTACTACCTATATTAACTAGATCTCATAGCTCCCTCCAAAGACTACTATGATAGAATTTTCAAACACAGCTTTTTTCAAAATGAATTTAATTTTATCATGAAGTAATGGTCAATTTCAGGAGTAAGATGGTTAATTTTGTACAACTTGTCTTATGCAACGTCATCATTGCAGTGATATATCAACTCAGGACCAAACTTTTGGCATGAACTTCCTGAACAAGACACGTAAGAGGAGAAGAAATGGACAAAGTATCCAGAAAAATAAGTCCTACATACTAAAAGCCATGAAGCAGATGTGACTGTATGAAATATTTAATGTTAACTTAAAAATCTTACTTCTATTATATCGAGACGTTGTCTGATGCTGTAGTTTCTATCATAAAACTGTTCTGTTAAATATTCTGCAACCTGAAATCATTCAAATAGCTTGGTACTTTTGTGTATCATTGGATGCTTAGTAAGTAAGTGACTCTGAAGACATTCACTCACAATTTTTTATAGAGATAAGTCCACCAAAAATTTCTGAAACAAATTATTGTGTTTTGCAAATGTGGCCTCTGGTATTAACTACATGACAGATCATTTTTTTGTTAAGTTTCTCTGCAAGGCTTAAAAAATTACATTAGGAGTAAACATAAGTGATGCTTATTGAAATGATGAACAATGTCAACTTCTGATGCAGAGTTTTAACAAATATTTCATTCTACTGCTTCTTCTCAGAGTGAGACATAGCACTGAATGTGAGACAAAACAAGTAACTGTTCTTTGCTGGTGAAGATCTTTAATTCATTTCAACTTTAACTTGTGTAGAAACATGTGTAATATGTTTAAAGTAAATACAACAAATGAAACTACTAAGCCCGGATGACTGACTAGATCAGATAATCTCAATCTTGTTCAAGTTATCCGTGACCAAGCCATAGAAAATTATACATTAAACAGGGATTTTAACGGGACCAGATGAGTTCAAGCAAAGGGTGGTGTTCGAATTATCAGAGTTTGAGTGAACAAAGTTCAACTGTAGTATGTAACAAAGATCGATACTCTCTCTCATGGAACTGCCTTTTATTACGATTACCATGTTTAGATACATTTCATTAAAAATTATGCATATTTCCTCCTTCATCTATTTTTCAGATTTGTATTCTTAAAATAACTTACACACCACTCAATGCAAGAACAATTCCAAATACCGTGAGTTTTCTTGTTTGAAAATGGAAGAATTATAAAACCAAACACATTTTTACAACTGATATATGACAACTGTATAAGCATCAAGTCATGTGCTAAACACTAACCATGAAGAGAGACTGCCGAGCTCTCAATTTAATTAAATATTTCACGTAATTTTTAATAAGTTAATAAAAGACCACTTAAAATTTAAGACTATTTTTATTGATTTAACTATGAATAATGTGTACCTGTTTGGGGCAGGTTACGGCCAGTGCTACCAGGACACTGAACCTCTGACTGCGGAAGTATGGCAAGGAATAACTTTCCGTAAGGTGTAACAGTACTTTGGCAAACTCAGCACTTATCTAAAACAGAATATTGACATTAAAAAGATAGAAATATACACTATATGTTGAATACTTTCAGTTTTGTTTTTGCTGGGTTTAACGTCATACAGACACAATAGTAGGTCACATGGTGGCTAACCAGCTCTCTGTGTTGCAGGAAGACCCCAGGTGTCCCTCTGAGAACTGTTTCATCATGGCAGACATCTGGGTAGAACCATCTACTTTCTGTAAGCCAACTGGACGGCTTTCTCACAAGAAGAATTCTACGCCTCAACTGAGGCTTGAACCCATATTGGTGAGGGGCAAGTGATTGGAATCAGTGACCTTAACTACTTGTCTACACTGTATGTTGAATACTGTTTCCTCCATGATGAGTGTTGATATGATTTTATTTGGTAAATGCTATGATTTTAGACTAAGTATCATTATACAAGGGTTGTCCCGTTAAAGTGCAGACATTAGGAATAACAAGGAAAATAAATGATATAAATTCAAAAGTTTTTTTACAGTCATAAAACACTGCATTTATGAATATATTCTGAGGACTACTATAAAATATGTAATATTAGAATTATAACTCTACATCAAGTTTAAGTGAAATGCACATTTTTCCCTTCGTAACATATCTAATATCAACCAAACAGTGATACAGGGTATTGTGCATTCTTTCTCATAACACTCTTTTTATGCTTGATTTACATTGATATATACAATGTATATGGATGTTTAGTGTAACTGTTTACAATATGTGTTGTCTTAACATTTTGACGACAAATCACAAATTGTTGCGCCATATGGTTGTGCTGCATACATTATTGGATCTCAATAAAAAAATTCAAGAACACTTTTTTGTAAAGTTACTTTTTGATAGGAGACATTTCCAGTTTGTTTATCAATAGAAAATATATACCTGTATGTAAAATAATCACAAAATGTCAATAAAAACGATAAATTTTAAGAGTCCATGATTTACTGGGACTGCCCCCATATAACAGGGTACATACCTCTGCTAAACCATCTGGGTTGGCTCTAACCAGACTCTCTGCAGCACCCAAACATGCTTCCAATGTATCTGGATTCTCACAGTTTATTAACCCTTAAACAAACAGATAACCAAACCATAAAACCATTACAACAAACTAAATGGACACAAAACACTACTTCATATGATTATTTATTTATCAGTACTGACATATCATGCTAAGGCCCTTGAAAATGAAAAGTAACTAAAACAAGAGCTGTCCATAAGACAGCGCACTCGACTTTTCTCAGTGCTTGACTCTGAATTAGAGCTTTGCCAGTAAAAAAAATTCCAAGTTAAAAAGGGACATAATTCTGTCAAAATTCAAATCAGAGTTATGGGAATTGTGTCTCCTGGTGTAGACTTTGATAGAAAATAACTATTTTGAGTTTCAAGTCAAAAGCTTTAATAGTAACAGAGATATTTGACTTTATCAAAAACATTTTTTTAAAAATCTAAGTTAAAAAGGGGTATAATTCTGTCAAAATTCAAATCAGAGCTATGGGAATTGTGTCTCCTGGTGTAGACTTTGATAGTAAATAATATTTTGAGTTTCAAGTCAAAAGCTTTAATAGTAACAGAGATATTTGACTTTATCAAAAATTTTAACAAAAAATTCTTAGTTAAAAAGGGGCATAATTCTGTCAAAATTCAAACAGAGTTATGGGGATTGTTTCTCCTGGTGTACACTTTGATGGTAAATAAGTATTTTAAGTTTCAAGTCAACAGCTTTGATAGTAACAGAGATATTTGACTTTATCAAAAATTTTAACAAAAAATTCTAAGTTAACAAGAGGGCCATGATGGCCCTATATCGCTCACCTGTTATCATTGCACTTGAGGACGATCCTAAGAAAAAATATCCAAAGGACAGATACAACAAAGTGAAGAAATTTAACCAAAAAGAAAAAAAATTTTTTAAAAGGTACAGATATGTCAAAATACACCTAAAAATTGGAGGTACAATCCATGTTGTACCACAGAAAAGTGGTCTCGGTTTTTCCCTACGGCCAATAATAAAAAAGTTACTAAAAATAAGCTATTTATAGTAACGTAAAAGGGAAGTAATTAAAAAGAAAATTATTTGTAAGTGAACAAAAGAAGGATCTGCCAAATAAATCTGTTGACATAAATAAAATTTCAGATCAGTATCTTCATTACTTACGGAGATATACCCATTTTAATCTGAAATATAGGGAGGTAATTTGACATAAAATCAGACCATAGTTATCTACCCTGATTGGCTCAGTCCAACTAATGACAATAATGAAATTTCAAGTAAGTCCTATAAGTACTTACTGATATAAATTCATTTTGATTACAATCAGGGGAGGTAATCAGATATATAATAACTCTGGAACCTACGATTGGATCTGATTTGTCATGGAATCCAAGACTTATTGTTGTTGAAGATATTTTGGAAGTTTGTATCAAATAAAACCATAAAAGAAGTCTCTATATGGCTGCAAAAGCCAACATAACCAATTTTGGACCTTTAAGGGGCCATAACTCTGGAACCTATGATGGAATCTGGCCAGTTCAAGAAAGGAACCAAGATCTTGTAGTGATACAAGTTGTGTGCAAGTTTAGTTAAAATCAAATCATAAATGAAGCTGCTATTGTGCAGACAAGGTCAAAATAGCTAATTTTGGCCCTTTCAGGGGCCATAACTCTGAAACCCATTAAGGGATCTGGCTGGTTCAATATAGGAGCTGAGATCTTATGGCGACACAAGTTTTGTGCAAGTCTGATTAAATTCAAATCATAAATGAAGCTGCTATTGTGCAGACATGGTCAAAATAGCTAATTCCGGCCCTTTCAGGGGCCTTAACTCTGGAACCCATAATGGGATCTCGCCAGTTCAAGAAAGGAACCAAGATCTTATAGTGATACAAGTTGTGTGCAAGTTTCGTTAAAATAAAATCATAAATGAAGCTGCTATTGTGCAGACAAGGTCAAAATAGCTAATTTTGGCCCTTTCAGGGGCCATAACTCTGGAACCCATGATGGAATCTGGCCAGTTCAAGAAAGGAATCGAGATCTTATGGTGATACAAGTTGTGTGCAAGTTTGGTTAAAATAAAATCATAAATGAAACCACTATCGTGCAGACAAGAAATTGTTGACGGACGCACGCACAGACACACGACGGACGACGGACGAAGGGTGATCACAAAAGCTCACCTTGTCACTATGTGACAGGTGAGCTAAAAAGGGGCATAATTCTGTCAAAATTCAATCAGAGTTGTGTGGATTGTTTCTTCTGGTGTAGACTTTGATGGTAAATAAGTATTTTAAGTTTCAAGTCAATAGCTTTGACAGTAACAGAGATATTTGACTTTATCAAAAACTTTAACCAAAAATTCTAAGTTAAAAAGGGGCATAATTCTGTCAAAATTCAAATCAGAGTTATGGGGATTGTTTCTCCTGGTGTAGACTTCGATAGTAAATATCTATTTTAAGTTTCAAGTCAATAGCTTTGATAGTTACAGAGATATTTGACTTTATCAAAAACTTTAACCAACGGCGACGCCGATGCCGGGGCGAGTGCAATAGCTCTACATTTTCTTCGAAAAGTCGAGCTAAGAATCATTTCAACTGATCAGTCAAAAAGCAAGTTCCCACTCAAATATGGTCATTTTTCTTTCCACTTGAGTATGTTTAATTAGTCTAGATGTTGAGATACAAAGAAAGATGTTGTCTGGTCATACTTGTTTACCTTCCATACAGTCTCTGATATACTTTGGTTGCTTCACTTTGGAAACCTGTGTGTCATGTGACATGTCGTAGGGTTCAAGGTCATCATCACTGAAAATGTACAGCATTTCTGTGTTTGTTAATCATGAAAAACAAGTGATATGTCATAGGATTCAGGGTCATCAGCACTAGGTATATCCAGTATTTCTCTGTTATTCATGAAACATATGTGCAATAAGTAATCAGTTTGTTTGAATAACTTTATGAAACTGATTATGCTTTTCCTAGTGTGTCTCAAAAACATATGAACTGGGTAAATGATCTGTTGCATTTATCAGTGATAATTACTTAGGTACATATTCTTATAACCAGTCTTATTTTATCAAGTAAAGGACTGTGGCTAAGGCTCCCATGTTTACACATTTAAATTACTTCGTATCACGTATGTTCAGTACATGTTTACAAAATTTCTGCCCAGTTTAACGAAATGATCACCTGCTGAACCATCAAAATGTATTGTTTATCCTATGTACACTTAAACACAAATTTAATACCACTAATAGGCAACAGCAATATTCTAAATCTCTATCCTACCAAAGGTGTTATCAAATAATCAAAGCCTTCAGCATTGTTTGTTGTCTGATTTACCACTGTTCAGTGTTCAGATGTGCAAGAATTGAACCATAAGGGTGTTAGCCTCAGTAATTAAATACCTAAGTATCTTAACAAAAGACCATGTTTATTTTCATTCTTACATTCTCATTTAAACAAATTGATAAAAACTATCCTAAACTTAAACACTTACTTACCCGTGTAGTAATGAATCGTCATAATGTTCTCTCACTAGTCCATTGTCAATCATTGTTTATCGCAGAATATACAATGCTTGACCCCCTTCTTTGTAAAATTAACAGAAAAATTAAACCATATCAGAATCTTAAATATTTTGTAACACTCTATCTTGAGCGTCCTATACAATTCATTCATATGAAATGCTGTTGTGTACTAAAAACAATCAATTTAACATGTCTGAAACCATACCTGTCTAGATCGGAGTCTGGTTCCTGTGTTTTCTGAGCTTGCTGAGACTTATTGCTGACTGGTTCCTCTGTAGCTTGTTCACCCAATATGCTGGCATCATCCAGACCAAACAGAACTAAATCTCCAGCCCTCTCGGACAACATCATGGCAAATTCTCTATCAAACAACACATAACAATTTATATTCTAAATTTCGAAGTCATATCTTTATAGTAATAATCATTAAACATCAACACACTTGTAGCAACAAAGCAATAATTGTACCATATTTGAAGTAATACCATATGTAAATAATTACAAGCCATACTACTCTGCAAGATGTATAACCTTTTTATTGTGTTAAAATGAATTAAAACATGTTTCTTCATTTCAATAAGCTTCTAGTTACCTTTAAAAATTGACCAGAAAATTAGTGTAAATCTATTTCAATAAAAAGTTGAACTTGCCTCAGCAGCCACCTGTATAAAGCAGTGACTTGCCTTATGTGTCCAGTCAACTATAGTTCCAAATTGAAATTTTGTTATTATATCCACCAGATATAATGAGACACCTGCCTAAGCAACCATTCCCTTGTCACTCCTTTGGCTGGCTGCTGTCTAACTGTAACATACTTACTCATGCATGAAGTCCATGACACGATCCTCTGGTATATGTAGTAACCCTCGCAGTGCCACTATCTCCTCATCTGCTTCTACCTGATCAACAATCAAATATCAAACTGAAAGTAACCTTACAGAAAGATGATAATGAACATTTCACCCAAAAGTGGGTATTTTCAAGGGGACATCAACTTGTGGATTTCAAACTATGAAGTTAAAATAGAAGGAACATTTACTTTTTCCTTTAATTTCATAAATTTACACACCAGTAACCGTGAAATCTATGAAAATCAGTCCACCATGAGTAATACTGATTTTGAATGATATACTACCAGAACATGTTGAACTTAAGACGGGCCTCACCTCAAAGTTAAGTTTCGGACCCTCTGGATCAATGGCTGTAGTAACAATCTCTGCCACAAACATTCCCAGCTTACGAACCTTTGGTTCCGAGGAGCTAATATGCGTCTGTATACCAGGCATCAGCAGACGTAATATTTCTACAGTAAAACAAAACTACTTTAGTGATATACATGTAATTGAGTAATTTATTTTACAACCTGTTAGCACAGCCATTACTGTTTATAATGGACTAGTAAATTAAAGGTAACACGGGCCCTGTAACCATTAAATATCCTAAACAAAATTTCATGTGCTGAGCAACATTCCTATAGTCTGAAGACTTAAAGAGAGACAGCGCAGAAGTCCGAGGCACAAAAATAAGTGATTTAATGAGTTATATGCAACATAAATCTTAATTAAAACAATTGTACACTCTGAAAAGCTCAAATGTGATGAAAGCTTAATGTTTATCTGAATCAGTCTGGAGTGCTCTCCCTGGAAAAACCAGTACTCATGCCAACTGTAAAGGTTTGGGTGTGACCCAAGTTAGGCTTGAACACATAACCTCTGGGTTGAGCTGCTGACATGCTAAAAACTAGACCACCAATCCAGTTGTACTTCCATCATACCATCAACGTATCAATATTCTGGGAAGGACTAATTTTCATGGATTTTCATGTCTGACTAACTCAACAAATTTAAATTCAAATAAACAGGTGAAATTCCCTTTCATTTCAGTATAAAAATTTGGAATAAATATATGAAATTATATCCCCATGAAACAGCCATGTTTGGTAAAACTATAAAATTTAGTGCCCATGCAATTAATGATTTTACAATAATTTTTTTTTTTTAATTCCATGATAAAAGTCTGTAACTGGTAATATTGTTATTCATATATAAAAAAAAATATTTAAAAAAAAAAATGAAAAAATTGAGAAGATATTCAGAAAGAAAGCAAAGAAGCAATACCATCTTTGTGTTCCTGTTTATGATTCTCTGTGAGAAATGCCATACAGATTACAAAAGCTTGTGTAAGATAATAATGTTGTTCATAGGATGTATGGTTCAGTGAACTCTGGTCTCCCCATACTTGTATCAGCTCCAGAAATAACTGCAATGCAATATTACCAAGTAGAAACTTTCTGTTATATGACTCCAAGTGGCTCATTCATACTTTTGGGTGAGTTTAAATATTTCTTTTCTCAAATTTTATTAAAATTAGTATTTTGTAAACAAAGTCTTTGACATGAGCTTGTTGAGATACAGGGTTTTATACAACACAATGATTCAAAAGGAGGAAAACATCATAAGAATGTTGTAGAATATCAGCATTACAAATACTAAGTTCTGTTTCCCCCATATTGTGTTATTTTCAAATAGACATACAAATGAAACCCTGTATAAATAAAGACATCAAAAATTTTCACCTCACCAGAGAACAAGTGCTTTAAAATTGGAAACCCTGTTACAAGCATTAACAGCAGTTTTTAAGGCATCTATTTTCAAGAAAAAATCCTACAGGCAGTTTAAATTCAAATAAAATGTTTCCGAAAATTCAAAATATCATTTCAATATACATGTATATGTAAATTCACTGAATTCAGACACATGTAAAACCTGTCTTATATAATGGTTTTAAAGCAGGGTATGCTAATGAATTTCTAGAAACTTCTGGCGTTTTAGTGTACCACATGCAAAGTATCCATACACAGGACTCTTATCCAAAAGAATGTAAGTACTAAATTTCAGTTGGTAGTGCTGGGTATCAAACTCATTACTCCTGGTGTCATACACTAGCATCTTACCTCTGGTGAGTTAAATAGACTCTAATACAGCTTAATAAAGTATACACACCTTTATAAAGAGGTGCTGTCTGGGCGTTGATGTTGCCAGATAGCCTATTACATTCTGTAGTACCAATGGCTAAAATAAAGAACACCACTAAAATACTTCAATAAAATTGTTATCTGTCAATATCACCTATCAACATACAACTGCACAAAAGATGGATATTTTATACAAGCATACAGTGTTTACAATTTATCCAAACACTAGAAAGCATTTGCTATAGGAAATATAAAAGAAATGAAACTGATTATTATTGACTCGACAGTTGTTTTATTGCAACTTGAAAAGAAAATATTATTGAAAAGAATTTGGAACAGGATAACTTTCAAATATAATGCAGAAAATAAGAGAGAAAAAATAAGACCAAATATCAAAACTTATCTACATGTGTGTAACTGGCAGGTGAGTATCATGAAGATAATCTCTGCAGCACTTTATTCTGAGATATAAAAGTAAGTACGGACATTGTAAATATTTAAAGGAATTATTATTCAATTCAAAACTAACTATTGAATTAACCTAACTTACAGATTTGTAATGTCTATGGAATATAAGTTTAGTACAAAGCAGTAACTGTATTTTCTGTTTCTGGGTTACACAGTTTCCTATATATCTGTCCATAAGTCCATACCTAAAATAACACAGAGTAATAGACACACAAATATATGTGTAAATGTATATGAAAACTGAGAAATGCTGAATGAGCACTGTCCATACATAAACAGAACAATCCATAGTATATTGCTATATTATTTATGAAAGTCCAAAATAAACAGTAATTTGTGAATTTGCGCTGGGTGTTAAAAGGGAGAAAAGTTTTCCTGACTGAAATGAAATCCATAGACATGAAGGCAATAAATGTACCTCTAACACTATGATTAATATTCTCCTAAACAGTGTTTAAGAAAGTATATTGGATCAGTAATAAAACAGAACTTATGGGATATGTCACATTTTAAGAGCATGAAAAAATGTATATATTTCACTACCAGGTAAGCATATCATCCCAGTCTAGAACTTATAAAACTTAAAAGTTTACCTTATAATTACAATGTAAGAGGTTTAAAGTATAATGACCATGGATGAGGTTTCACTCAAAATTACCATGGAAAAAGTTTAGCTTGTAATTACCTTGGAAGATGTTTTAGTCATAACTACCATGGAAGATCTCTAACTTGTATCGCCAAAGAAAAAGTTTCACTTGTTATTACTGTGGAAGAACTTTTAACTTGTAATTACCATGGAAGGGGTTTATTTCAAAATTACCATGGAAGAACATTAACCCAAAATTTACACTTAAAACTTAACTTCAAAATTACTATGGCAGAAGTTTAATTCAAAATTACCATGGGAGAATTTAACAAATAACTAGAGCTGCTTCTAAGAAAAGTGCATGTCTCCCACAACTGTCTAATCATCTTAATAGTAGTATATAAGCCAACCATGCACCAAGACCTCAATAGCCTTATCAGACTTTCAAGGCTTTGATTATCAAAAACAAGTTTCAAGGGCCATAATTCCGAAGTGCCTGGGCTGATTAAGCTATTTATCGAACTTGGCCAAGGACTTATTGGTAAACACATTTTGTTCAAGTTTGGTGAAGATTGGATGAGAAATGTCTGACTTAAAGAGTGCGGACAAGATTTGTGACAGACACACTGAGGAGTAAATCAATATGTCTCCCACACCACTGTGTGGTGGGAGACATAATTACCATGGAAAAAGTTTAACTCATAATTGCCATGAAAGAAGTCTAACTTCTTATCACCATGGAAAAAGACTATGGAAAAGGTTTTATTCATAATTACCATGTAATACGTTTAACTCATAATTTCCATGGAAGAAGTCTGACTGAGTATTACCATGAAAAAAGTTTCTAATTACCATGGAAGAAGTTTAACAAGCGGTACAAGAACACTCTCCATACATCGGTCTGGAACCCCAGTTACAATCCTCTCACAAACTCTACTCCAAATAAAGTCTTTTCTAACCAACGTTGTAGTCTGTTTTAACATAATAAACCAGAACTGATCTGTAATAAGAACAAACAATACACATTTTTCATTTCAATAATAATACTGTCTTTTAATGAAAATGGAACATTTAAGATGGGAAAAGGCAGTCGGTGCTTTAAATACAACATAATTTATTTATTTATTTATTTGGGTTTTACGGCGCACCAATATAAGACTGCACTGCCACCTGAACTACTTTTTCTGCATGCACATACACATTATCTGTAAATTTATTCAGATAAGTCAAAATAATTGAACCAAACAGTAGGAATAGCAATCTTCAGAAATAAACATTTGATCAGACATGTAACAGAGGTGACTTTTTTTTTTCAAATTCTACCATCTTCATTAAGGTTTGATGACAGTCAAACTTATTTTAAATCAAAGCAGCATTTACCAAGCCCATTAAAGCATGTTGCAAGCAACATGCCTTCCTTCTGAAAATGATTTAACTCTAAAATGCCTAGACCGATTTGGCTAGTTATCGAACTTGGCCAAGGTCTCATGGTCAAACACATTTTGTTCAAGTTTGGTGAAGATCGGATGAGAAATGTTCGATTAAGAGTGCGGACATGAGTAAAAAGGCCAATTTTTCGATAATTCAAGGGCCGTAACTCCAAAATGCCTGGACCGATTTGGCTAGTTATCGAACTTGGCCAAGGTCTCATGGTCAACCACATTTTGTTTAAGTTTGGTGAAGATTGGATGAGAAATATTCGAATTAGAGTGCGGACAAGAGTAAAAAGACCGATTTTTGGTAATTCAAGGGCCATAACTCCAAGACGCCTGGACCGATTTGGCTAGTTATCGAACTTGGCCGAGGTCTTATGGTCAAACACATTTTGTTCAAGTTTGGTGAAAATCGGATGAGAAATGTTCGACTTAGAGTGCTGACAAGCTTTGTGCCAGACACACAGACAGACTGGAGTAAATCCACAGTGGTGTGGGAGACATAATTATTTAAGTAAAAAAATATATGCAAAACAACAGTACCGTTAAATGAGCCGTGTCATGAGAAAATCAACATAGTGGCTTTGTGTCCAGCATGGATCCAGAAGAGCCTGCGCATCTGTGCAGTCTCGTCAGGATCCATGCTGTTTGCTAATGGTTTCTCTAATTGCAATAGGTTTTGAAAGCGAACAGCATGGATCCTGACCAGTCTGCGCAGATGCACAGGCTGGTCTGGATCCATGTGGGTCGCAAAGCCACTATGTTGGTTTTCTCATGATACGGCTCAAATCAATCTATAACGCTGTTCAAGTCTTTCAAAAATGCGCCTGATGCATTTAAACACTCACGCAACTAAAGTCATCATGTATATTATTAAGCAGTAAGCATTTTTGTTCAACTACTACTACTTTTATATATTTGTACTTACTTTGCTCTATACAAATTCAAATAAGAGCTGTTTAACAGATTACCTGCATACCCACAAAGACACAACTTCCCAACCAGACAACTCACAAACTCCAGATGACAGTCTTTTGATAAACGTATATATTTACAAACTGCTACAAGGGTCCTCAAAATGTCTGATATCAACAGTGGAATGTAGTGCTTTGGTAAAAATATATCACTGAAAATAAATGCATACTTAGTTTACAAATGATCTTAATAATTTACTTTATATCTAACACAATGCTGAATCGCTTCTCCTATTCTGTACACACAGAGAGGTCTGGTCTATTCAATACAATCATATGATAAACATGTCCAAAGGTGTTTTACATACAAAGGCAGCCACTCAGGGCACCAAACTCATCCTCTACTAGAACAGACACAGAGCAATCTGAGCAGAGGGACAGAGCAAGAGGAGGCCCACGGAACAGAGAGACAGAAATCATTTTAGATACAGGCCTGTCCAGCTATTATAGTCCAGTTCTTTGCGAATAGACTGTCTGGTTCTTTAAGTGCCCGGTTTATAGCATCGATACATACGTAGCTGTCTTTCCAGGGATGAACCAGTACTGGCTTCTTAGTTAGGTGGGAGACACTAAAGAGCATCTCAAAAATTTCTAGTGCCTGGATCAGGGTTCAAACCCCGAACCTCTGGATTGAGAGTCAAGCATGTAACCACTAGACCAAAGGGCCTACCCAAATATTAGTGAAAATAAAACCATCTCAATATCACCCAATCAACACTATATTATACATTAAATTTTTTCTATATAGTCCCTCCCATGGTTCATATGAACCCATGAAGTGCCAATCAACCCATTATGAAACATTTCTCCAGATTTTTCCATGCAATGACCCAAAATGAAATACTACTTCAAATTCAAAGTGACATACCTTGTCTCAGATCGTAGTTTATTTGCCATTTTATCAGGTAGTGAAGCCATCTCAGTGATGATGCTATCCCACAGTAATACTCTGCCATCACTTCTCCAGTTGTACATAGGTGTATCACGATCCTTGTTTAATGCACTCTGTTCACGGAAAATATCCACAAACTTGTGTTTCTTTAAAAACTCCTCCAGAATAATTACACATTTGTTCAACTTAAAACTTGGCCTGAAAATACAGTAATAATACAGAATGTTAAAACTGTCATGTATATTCCACGAGATAAGCTGTATAGATAAAATGCACTGTTACCTTGCCTGACTCAGGGGTCACTTTGCCATTTGTTGCCTGAGCCATTTGCTATAATTTTATGAAAGTGGCTAAAACTTTTTACCATGTGGCTCTTAAAATTTGGTTATTTTCTTCTGTAAAATTCTAACTATACTGGTACTGATGATAAACTGGTACAGATGATAAAGTCGACCACCTTCAAATTATTCAAGTGCAATTGTTTTTTTATATAACTGAACATGCCGTCTAATAGCAACCACTTACAACACCAACTGGTGTTAACAAAAACAAAATTGGTAAATATTCTGTACTAATAAATGACTTACATTTGTCTGTTTAAATTTTTTTTTATCCGAAAATACTGGGGAAGAGGATGTTTTTTTGTGCATGCTCACTGTCAATACATGAAGGCCTCACATTGGGTCACTTTTCATTATTTGATCGGGAATGACTGTTGCATCATTTTTGGGAAAGTTTCAATATAATACTATGTAGAATTTTTTTTAAATGACAAAGTGGTCAAATTTATCATCAGTCAACATTCGTACAGTCCCCATTTTACATACCCCTTTCAGGGCCTCACTTCTTGTGAGTTTGCTTGCTAAATATAAATTCAAATTATGTCAATTATTCAGTAAGAGTTAAGCCTTATTTTGATACCAACCATTGATAACAATTTGCAGAAATAAAGAAGTAACAGGTAAAAAACCTCATTTTCTGTTCGGGTTTATCATCAGTACCAGTATTAACGTAATTCTGTTTTGAAAGCAGCTAAAAAAACAAAACGTTCACGCAGGGCGACACCTGCTGCACAATTTAATTCAGATCACTTACCGGTATGAGTTTATCCATTTCAGAGTACATGTCAAATGCTAAAATGCCTCAGAAAATAAACTGCATATAAATAACTTATTTCATATTTGTCCAAGGATTCGTGAGGGAAGTGGAATAAGTTTTTCTGATACTATAAAATTAGAGTGTGAAGATTTAATTTTCCCTTACTTTTTTCATGAACATTATTCATTGCAATCTCTAACTTAAATTACTTTTAAGGCAAAGAATTAATTTTTATCTTGCATAGATAAGACCTGGGATATAAATTTACACTTGCCCAGTCGCCAAGTGCGACCAGATTTAAAGCTGGTTGAGTCAATTTTCCAGACGGCGAATGGCTTTGGATTCTTCTAATGTCAATATTCTGGGGTTTCCGTGACTGTCTTATTAATATGCACGACGGCACTTAAATCAACCAATTAAAATTACAGATATATACTACAGCCAATCGGCATACGCGGATTATTTACTCAGTCACCAACAATAGCTGTGCCCATAGAAATACAGCACTAGAAAGTAGAGGTTAACTGAAGGCTGTTAAAGAGCCTAGAACAACCGGTCGCGGCGACAAAAAGAAATATTATAAGGATTATGAAAAGTCCTAAAGGCCAAAGAGGACTTTTAATGAAAAATGGACTGTTAACAGGCCATGGCTTAGAAACATTGTTCAGACTTAAGTAATAATTTCGTGACGGGTTGCGAGTCCTATAACTCGACAATGTAACAAAATACTAGAATTTAGATGTCCATAAACGTGCAGCCTCTATCAAAAATGCCCATAAACAACCCGTATCCTCCTCTAATCATTGTGACCTTGACATTTGACCTACTGATCTCAAAATCAATAGAGGTCATCTGCTGATCATGATCAACTTCCCTATCAAGTTTCCTAATCCTCAGCCCAAGCATTCTCAAGTTATCGTCCGGAAACTGTTTTACTGTTCCATGTCACTGTGTCCTTGACCTTTGGCCTACTGATCTCAAAATCAATTGGGGTCATCTGCTGGTCATGATTAACACCCAAATTAAGTTTCATGATCCTGGGCACAAGCGTTCTTGAATTATCGTCAGGAAACCATTTAACTGTTCTGAGTCAAAGTGACCTTGACCTTTGACCAACTGATCTCAAAATCAATAGGGGTCATCTGCTCGTTATGACCAACCTCCCTGTCAACTTTCATGATCCTAGGCCCAAGCATTCCTGAGTTATCATCTGGAAAAGGATTGGTCTACAACCCGACCGACATACAGACCGACATCTGCAAAACAATATACATGTACCTCTCCTTCTTCGAAGGGGGCCATAATAAGCACAGAAAAAATACAGTGATTCTCTAATATTGCCATAAAACAGTTGCTTACCCTGTGTTATAAATGGCAAATGTCACAGCCAGGAAAGCATCCTCACAGCAGCCATTAAGGAAGAAATGAAGAAAGTATTGTGTAAACTCAGACTTTGTCAGATGTCCTACAGTTTCAAATGTTACAGAATCCAAGAGAAACTTTGCAAAGCTTGTGTAATGGTTCTTTAAGAAAATTTTAGAACATTCCTGCTCCTCTTTTTCCTTATTGTCTCCCTTTTTACTTGAATCCACACAGGGCAGATATTTGCACACGTTTTTCAAACATTCAACAAACTGGCGATGATCTTTCCCATTTCTGATACCATTCTGGATCTCCCTTACTCTTGAGCGGACTTCACTTTCCAACGTCATGTTTCATTCAGAAGTTTACAACACTCTATATGTCTCTATATGTCAAACATAATCTGTAAATAAAGAAACATGTGATGTATTAAATACGCAACAATACTGTGAAATCATAAGTATTTGTGGGGGACCAATTTCCATGGATTTCAGTGTTTGTGTCAATCCACAAATTAAATCCCAAAGAACAAACAAAATTCCCATCCATTTTACCTTCAAAGCCAAAATCCATGAATTCATATCCATATGAAATAGCTGCTTTTGCCAAAACCATGAAAATTCTCACCTATAAATTAATTAATTCTAAAGTAACCTTAACTAATAGCTCTCTTTATAACGAGGCTGCCACAAGTTTTGTTATTAAAATAAATTCTAACACGATATGCAGCAATTGCTATATAAACATACAGCAAAATCGCCTATACACGAATCTTCGGTAAAATATGGTTGGCTGATACATTTTGCCCCCTACGACTGTAACATAAGACATTCTACTTCTGTTCAATTAACTTCGAATTATTTCAGGACCAAAAGGTTGAAAACAAAATTTCAAAAACATAATTATATGATAAAAAGTCATACTGACTTATGTGTAGGGCTGTAAAACACCTTTTTATCTCTGAGAGCGAATTCTATTAGCTTAGTTATGATTCAGCGGTGATTTCATAAATGTAAAACATAAAGTTTGATGCACTCGTGATTTAATTATTACGCACCCTAACTCCTGCCCATATTTTATTAACTGATAAAATATAGGAACAGATTTATTATTATTAAACAAATTATTCTCTTTTTAATCCTACCTTTGTTGATTGTTTTCTCAAACATATAAATTATCATGGGTCCAAATATTTCATTTACATAGTAAGACATACTATTGAATACTTTATTATTGATTTAATTACCTCCCTTTTTGGCTCTTAAATTACTGAAAGTAGTGCTTTTCTAACCATGTAGTTTAACATATTCGCTATTTGGACAGATACTTTTTCTCTATTAAACACAGAATTAAAAGCCTTTAATATGAGACTTTAAAGTATCCAACGAACGGGCCATGTGGCATGATGGCCTTTATTTTAACATTTACTTATTAAGTAGTGCTCAGCAGATTGTATGACTGGTTTGTCTGTATTCTACAGTATATTGCGTGGTACCTTGTTTAGCTATGTTCATTACAGAAGAAAACCAGGCATTTTTAGAAATTGGGAAATCAGACTGTGTAAGACTTGCACCTTTTGAGAAGATAATCTTCAATTGAAAACTGAAGTCCCCAGAAACCATCATCATGATCTGAACAAAACTGAGGCAGCATCATATATAAAGATGCTTCACTCAAGTTTTCTCTAATATAATTCTATGCAAAACATTGACCCTTGATCCAAAGGTCCTGGCTTGAAAAAACTTGGTACAGGACTTAGTTTATATAGGGGATATGAACTTGTGAATTTCAAATTTTGAAAACATAATGAATGGGAATTTTACTTGTTCATTGTGATTTAATTTCACCGATTAAAGAAACCACAAAATCCATGAAAAATAGTTCCCCACGAAAACTAATGATTTGCAGAACATTTAATATTGCTTTTTATCCAAACTTAAAGTGGCCTCTATTTGACGCTGTTAAATGTATGGTACACTTTTAAAGTTTTAAACATAATAAAAACAATTGTTTTCTGATCAGTGATGTACCTTTACATTTCAAGTAATATCAAAATTAAATGTTAAAAAAAATATTTTCAAATGTGGTTGTCAAAAAAAGATGTCTGTTAAAAGGACAGGTCTATATATTAATTATTATATCAAATCTGCAACTCATTTGGTTTAAGATAAGAAATGAACACCTGTTTTTAAAAGCATTAAATCCTGTAAGCTATGCATTCTTTTAATTAGAAACACCATACAATTAGTTATTATTACATACATGTGATTAGTTTTAAAACTGCAAAAGAATCAATACTGATTAAACTTGTGACCTGAATGTAACATGCCTGGCAATTCATAGTCCTTTCCCAGAGCGAACGCCTACCCTGCTAAAATTCTATAACAAAGTTGTCCATCTTTCAATTTGGACAGTATCATTTACTGTTAAAAGGGGTGCTAACCAAAAAGATACTGACTGAATGACAAACAGTGCAGATATTGATCAGACTGTGCAGATTTTGCAGGCTGATCCTGATCTACACTGGTTGCAAAGGCAGAATCAATATTGTGTCCAGCATGATAAGGGTTAAAACTCCGCAAAATGAGGAATAATTTGTCAAAGCTGCTTATTTACAGTGTGTTTCCAATTTCATAGTACTGTGAATCAGATTTTTATATAATATATAAAATTTAGTCATAATTATATTAGTCATTATGTGCTGCTTTGGATAAAATAAAATACACTATCGTCTTTATGACATTCAGTACACATTAGTAGACATGTCTACTTGCTTAATTATCATAAAGGATAATTAGTTTCATTTTATTCAAAGTGAATTCAATCTTCTGCATCATTCAAGGCATTTATGTGTCTTAATCAACACTTATTTTCACTTTCAAAAATGACGATTTGAGACACAAATCATAGTAAGATGAAAAGAGACAATGTTCTAATATACAAGCCTCCTGAAAATGCTTCATAGTCCAAAGATGGGCTTACTCCAAATGGAAGTATAGAGGTCTGGGGTTCAATCCTCGGCAGGATATATTTAAACAAGAGCATTGTTTGCGGGTGACATCCCTCGTCTGCAGGCGCTGGACAATATGTTAGAAAAGAGTTATGGTTCTTGGCCTTCTTACTCATCTTAACTGATGACAAAAAATATATGAAGTTTCAAAGCTTAGTAAGTATTGAAGAAAAGTGAACTTGAACAAAAAACAACCAAGAAATACCAATTTTCTAAGTTAAAAAGGCCCATAATTCTGAAAAAATGCAAGAGAGAGTTATAGTTCTTGACCTACATACTAATCTAATTATAATAAACAGGTGTACAAAGTTTCAAAGCTATAGCTCTTATAGAATTCAAGAAAAGTGGACCTAAGCAAAGAAGTATAAAATACATTTATTTTTATAGCTCTTTGACCTAAGTAAAAATGAAATTCAAATTTTCTAAGTACATAAAGGGCCACAATTCAGACAAAATGCACATCAGTCTTATGACTCTTGGCCTTCATACTCATCTAATGATGATAAACAATTCTGCAAAGTTTCAAAGCAAGTGTTCTTATAATATTCGAGCAAAGTGGCCCTAAACAAAAATTTAAACCAAGAAATTCAAATTTTCTAAGTACAAAAAGGACCATAATTCTGACAAAATGCAGTTTAGAGTTATGGTTCTTGGACTACTACTCATCTAATAATGTTTAACAAGTGTGCAAAGTTTCAAAGCTTTAGCTCTTATAGCTGTTGGGGAAAAGTGGACCGAAACAAAAATTTTAGCCAAGAAAATTGAATTTCCTAAGAACAAAAGGGCTAATTCTAACACAATGCATATGAGAGTTATCAAGAGTCATGGTTCTTGGCCTACACAGTCACCTAAATTAATGATAATAAACATGTGTGCAACATTTCAAAGCTGTGGCTCTTTTAGGCGAGATCGCCGTGACGTCAGGCATTAACATCTGTTTATCTGGTGTTGGGCAAAACAAATGTTTTTACATCGTTTGTGTGTTGGATTGGAAATTTTAATCTTTGATAACTTTTTCGCTCATTTATGGATCTTCAAAATTCAAAAAGTTTTGAAATATTTACAATTTTCATATTTTCGTATTCAAATATCATTTTTAAATGAATAACCGTTTTAAATGACATATAATTTATATAGTGGCTTAATGATTTGGGCTGTGTATTGAATGGAAAAAGTCAATACGATACGTATTGCAATAAAGAAGGATCAATACACGATACGTATTGACGATTCAATACAACATCTAGTAGGACCTATAACTTCAAAGCTACAACATGATGGGTCCAAAATAATTGCTTGTTTCGGGTAACATGACCGTGAGAAACTGAAAATGTCTAGTTGTATGGGCTCCTATAAAATTTGAATTCATTTAAGTTGTTAAAATAAACATTAAGGCACAGTCTTTTTATCTAATACATGTATCAGTCTATATTTCAAAACTATACATAGGGAAAATACATATATTTCTGCTTAAAGTCGTACATTTTGACTGAGAACTTAACGCTTATGCAAGGACTATTTTAGTATACCAGATCTTTAAGTTTGTTTTGTTTTTACTTATTTCTTTAATTATTAAGATTGCTAAAATTAAAACAACAACACGCGCGGTAACAACATCTGTGTAAATGGAATTCCCCACAACTGAAATTACGTAGCAGGTGCGCCCGAAATGGAAAACTCTTGGCGTTACGTATGGATTTCATTTCATTTTAGCAGGTAATATCCAGTCAGTGCGAGAAAAAAAATAAAAAGCCAATGAAGAGCGAGATTTCCTTAAATCACGTGCTTGATTTAGAGTCATGCTTGTCGGCGGATGCCTTTGAACTTAGCTGTCAAAACAAAAAGTGGTTTACGCGAATTACAGTGGTTTCGTCAAATCACCGGTTCGTCATACTTAATTTATATAGTAAGTGAGAAGTGGTTTCGTCATAAAGACTTTATATAGTTAATAGCATATAATAGGTCAATACAATGGAAGATGATCGCACCTATTTAATGGCAGTTAATATCGATGATTGCGTTAAAGTAATTCGCACATACTTAATCGATAATGTTACTCAAATTGCAAATGAGTTATTAAAAATTATTGTGTATTTAAAACGAGTTCTTGATAAATATTACGTTTCTGAAATAGACGGCTCGATCTATACTTCATTTCATGAAAAAAAAAAAAAGAATGATTAGCGAACAATATAAAGCTGATCTTGATCTGCACTGGTCGCGAATGCAGGTACATGTATACTTGCGATTAAGATGTTGATAATTAAAGGATGCTGTAAGAAAAATGTACAATTTTGGTAATATGAATTATCGGACTTGTATTAAATTACATTAAAAATTTGGCAAACATATATTTTACATCTGTTTATCTATAACTATATTATTTTCATTTCAGAATGTTAAAGAGGGCCGCGTATACTGGACATGCAGCATACGCAACAAGAACTTCAAGTGTATGGCAAGTGTAAAACAGTACGGAGACTTATTCACACCCAGTCTGAATGGACACCAGCATCCGGCTGAGCCTGGCGTGCTGAAGAAGGTGAAAATAGCAGCGAAGGTAATTTTTATCGACATAATAATTAACAGGATGGGCATGGAAAATCGTTATTCAATGATTGTTATTTAATTTATATATTTAACTTAAATATGAAAATGGTTTATTTATATTCCAATTGCAATTAAATCTAAACACGTTCATTTCGCAATTTCTTTTTTCATTGCAGGTGAAGCAAGTTGCCCGGGAAAATGTTTTCCGTCCTGCCAGTGAAATTGTGGAGACCGTGATGAAGGATCTGATTTCGGCAGAAGAATTCGCTCTACCGAAACCAGATCTTCTTATCAGGGCCGCCAATCTTCATCGGCAGAATCTCCGACCAATGGACCCAACTACGCTGGACTTCGAGGTTTATACCAATTTCATTGGGCCAGACTTCGTTGCAGAGGACATCCGGGTAGACGACCAGAGGCACATACTTCTTGCCACAACACCTCACCTACAGCAGCTTAAACAGGCCAGGCGGTGGTTCTTGGATGCCACCTTCAAACTGGTAAAACGCCCGTTTTACCAGTTAATGTCTGTCCACGCATTCGTCCGAAAGGGTGAAGATGCCAAACAAGTACCACTCGTCTACGTACTGATGTCACGGAGAACAAAGCAGGATTATATTGCGGTACTTAATTCCTTTATATATTTATATATTACTTGCATAACGGATCTTTAATAGTTTAAGTACGTTTTAAAATAAAATAATAAACATTCAAAGCATAAAATAATAAACAGACCAAGCATTTCTAACTATGTTTCAGTATTTTTTATCAACTAAAATATTCTTTTCTATTTTCAGGTGCTGACCAGTCTACGTAGTAAGCTGGAACGCCCGCAGGTTGAATGGTTCATGCTGGACTTTGAAGCTGGTAAGTAGAAAAAATTGATTTTATATCATGTGAAATTCTATAATGGTTAAATAACTTTCATTAGACAACTATTATACAACTTTCATATAACATTTAATACATAATACAATCATTTTTCATGCAGAAATATATTAATTTCTATTTATTATATTTTCAGCTGCCTGGCAGGCATTAAGGGAAGTTTTTCCGGGGTGTGTTCTGAAGGGATGTGTGTTCCACTGGAGTCAGCGGGTTTACCGTAAAATCCAGTCCGAGGGTCTTACCACTGCCTACCTGGAAAAAGAAGACAAGTACAGGTTCTTACGGAAACTGCTGAGTCTGCCATACCTCCCTTCAGAGCAAATTCCAGCGGCTTTCCACCAGTTGAAGCAGCAAGCTTTAGAAGTCGGCGGCCCAATCCTGCACGTGACGCAGTATGTCCAGGGTACGTGGATAGAAGGAAGTATGTGGCAGCGGAACCACTGGAGTGTGTTCAGGGAGACGGTCAGGACAAACAACGACGTTGAAGGTAGCCAAACTTTTCAGACTTCTGTAAATTGATGATTCCATGAGATAGACATAAATTAACATAAAGCTGTTTTGTTTTAATAAATTTACTGACACTTACCTTTAGTTGTGTTGTGGTGCTGCCATGTGTTTTGCTTGATCAAGTTTATGTATGCAATGTTATCAACGATAAATGTAACATTAGTATTTCTTTTTACTTTCAGGGTGGCACAGACGAATCAACACCCGGGCTGGTCGGGCTGATTTGGGGTTCTACCTGCTTGTACCTTTGCTTCGCAGAAAGGCCGAGACGGTAGATCTCCAAATCAGGCTTGTATCAGCCCATCTACTGACAAGGCTACACAGAGCAAGATACGCCAGACTCCATGGGGCATTGTTTGACGCTTGGGACAAATACGAAGATGGTGAACTGAAGACGACACAACTTCTACGTAGATGCAGCAACATCGCGGGGCTCGGACCTTCCACTGGATTTACCAACAGCGCGGTACAAGAAGATGTATAAATTAAAATCAAAGAAACTGACATTGAAAATGTGTGTTTTGTAGTATATTGTATTGTACATTGAATGTGTATGTTCTGTTGCTTCTTTCTCTTTTTCAAGGTTGACATGACATGTGTATTATAATGTATATAATTATTTTGTATTGATATTGAATGTGATATTTTATAATGTATAAAATTGTATTGTATTAATATTGAATGTGCTATAGTTTCTTTTTCTTTTCAGGGTTGACATGACATGTGTATTATAATGTATATAATTATATTGTATTAATATTGAATGTGCTATTGTTTCTTTTTCTTTTAGGGTTGTCATGATATGTATAAAAATGCATTGTGTATTGACTGTGATATTACTGTGATATAAATTGCTTCTTTTTCTTTTTCTTTTTCAGAGTTTACATGGCATATGTATTATAATGTATAATATTGTAATGTGTATTGAATGTGCTATTGATTGCTTTTTTTTCTTTTTCAGAGTTGACATGTGTATAATAATGTATAAAACTGTATTGTGTATTAAATGTGCTTCTTATTTTCATTGTTGAATGAGTGTCTTTTGAAATGATGTAAATAAATGTAAAAATATAAAACGCTTTGTTTTTCTTCTGCAAATACAGTTTGATGATAAATCAATTTCTAATTAGAAACATCGATGAAATGTCGGGAATTTAATGAGCAGACTATACCACAATTAGCACCTCACTGACATTCTAGAAATGCAAGGAACTTAGCACATTTTAAGTATAATAATCATCGATCATCAGTTAAGCTTTGGGGACAGTTACGCTAACCAAAGAGCTATAAAAATGTATTTTATACTTCTTTGCGCTAACTTCTTACGATAAGAATTTTAATTCTTTTACTATAAATATACATTTTGTATATCTAAATTTTACTTTTTATAGTATTTGTTTTTTTTCTTATTCATATTTTCAAAATAAATTTAAAATGTTTTAATTCTCAATAGAAATTCTTAATTTTTTATTAATTCAAATTTAACATTTTGAAAAATAAATTGTCTTGCGTCGAACTTAACATTTGTAACCAGTAATAAATACATAAGTTTCGTCCATAATAATTAGTTTAACAAAAACTAAATCTCTATATATTTTAATCGATCGGCAATTATATCATTTATTTTTCTTTCCATTTTCTGTATAAATAATTAGCTTTGAAATTATCTTTGCAAAATTAACAACTTGTTTGCCACACAAAGTACATCAACAATAAAACGACCAACAAACAATCATTATTACACTATAACAATAAGTATGACGAAACCACTTCTCACTTACTATATAAATTAAGTATGATGAACCGGTGATTTGACGAAACCACTACCATCCGTTTACGCAATGACTGTTTTGGGATATAATGGCGGCCTGAGGTTACAAAATTGTACTTTTCTTTTAATTTCTCTGAATATTTTATTGTAAAGTGATAAAAAATGAAGAAGTTTGATTTCATTTTGTGTTAAAAGGGGCATCCCTGAATATATTGATACACGAAGAAAGCCGATACATGTATCGGTGTAAACATGAATATTCAATTCATATCGATATACCGGTATATTGATCCAGCCCTAGTAATGATGTTCAGAACTTTTAGAAACACATTGTACATTGTAAGTTGTGTTCATAATTCATCCATTTTATTTTGAAATAGTAATTAAAAGCAATTAATAAATTGCTTGTTTTACAACCTTTCCACTGATTAACCTTGTTATAATGTGTGTTTTAAGAAAGTTTAGGCCATTAGAAAAACATCATGTTTATAAAAAAAACATAGACGTTTATGGCAAGCCAATTGTCCAATAATTACGTAAACCCTAGTTCATGGTTGAAAAACTAGGATTAACGATTGATAAACCAAGTTTTTCGAACGTAAAACTAGGTTTTTCGAATACTAACCTATATTTTCGAGCGAAAACATAGGATAACGCCGTGAACCATAGTTCACGCTCGTAAATGTAGGTTCACGATTGAAAACCCCAGTTCACAGTCATAAACATAGGTTCACGTTCGTTAACTATGGTTTACGAGCGTGAACAGGGGTTTACGAGCGTAAACATAGGATAACGATCGTAAACATAGGATAACGACCGAAACTCATAGTTAATCGAGAAACCTAGTTTATCAATCGTAAATCATGGTTTACGGTCAACATATTAGGATTATAGAATCAACAATGAATTTCGGGCGTGAACATGGGTTTACGGCCATGAACCTATGTTTACGACTGTGAACCTATGTTTACGAACGTGAACTTGGGTTTACGAGCGTGAACTTAGGTTTACGTTCGATAAACCAGGTTTTTCGAACGCAAAACTAGGTTTTTCAAATACTAACCTATTTTTTTGAGCGAAACATTGGATAACGTCGTAAACCATAGTTCACACTCGTAAACGTAGGTTCACGTTCGTAAACCCAAGTTTTCGGTCGTAAATATAGGATAACGACCGAAATTCATAGTTCAATCGAGAAACCTAGTTTATCGAACGTAAACCATGGTTTACGATTGATATACTAGGATTATGAAATCAACTATCAATTTCGGCCGTAAACCTATGTTTACGATTGTGAACCTATATTTACCAGCGTGAACCTAGGTTTACGGCCATGAACTACAGTTTATCTTCGTAAAACCGTGTTTATCGATTTGTAACAATATGGCAAGCCAATTGTCCAATAATAATGTGAACCCTAGTTTACGGTCGAAAAACTAGGATTAACGATCGATAAACTTCGAATACTAACCTATATTTTCGAGCGAAAACATAGGATAATGGTTCACGTTCACGCTCGTTAATGTAGGTTCACGACTGAAAACCCCAGTTCACGGTCGTAACATAGATTTACGTTCGTTAACTATGGTTTACGAGGGTGAACCGGGGTTTACGAGCGTAAACATAGGATAACGATCGTAAACATAGGATAACGACCGAAATTCATAGTTCAATCGAGAAACCTAGTTTATCAAACGTAAACCATGGTTTACAGTTGATATATTAGGATTATAGAATCAATAATGAATTTCGAGCGTGAACATGGGTTTACGGCCATAAACCTATGTTTACGGACGTGAACCTATGTTTACGGCCGTGAACCATAGTTTACGGACCTGAACCTATATTTTCGAGCGTGAACCTATGTTTACAAATGTGAACTTGGGTTTACAAGCATGAACTTAGGTTTACGTTCGATAAAACCAGGTTTTTCAAATACTAACCTATTTTTTGAGCGAAAACATTGGATAATGTCGTAAACCATAGTTCACGCTCATAAACGTAGGTTCACGTTCGTAAACCTAAGTTTACGGTCGTAAACATAGGATAACGACCCAAATTCATTGTTCAATCGAGAAACCTAGTTTATCGAACATAAACCTGGGTTTACGAGCGTAAACTATAGTTTAGTTAGTATTTGAAAAACCTAGTTTTACGTTCGAAAAACCTAGTTTATCGATCGTTAATCCTAGTTTTTCGAACGTGAACCAGGGTTCACGTAAATATTGGACAATTGGCTTGCCATAGACGTTCGGCATCTGCCCACCTGATCACTGTCTTATCAGTTCTAAAAATAGAAAATACAACAGACTTGTATACAAACACGATCTCTCCTATAGTTTGTGACAAAAGGAAGACCTAAACAAAAATTTTAACCAATGCAGACATCAACAATCAAGTGAGACACTACCTCATATTTTGTAGGGATGAAGAGGCGAAATAACCAATTCGGGGACGAGTTGACTTGAGGACGAGTCGACGTAATATCCATCATATATCAGTAATACGTAGTCCTACATTCTAACTAACAAACCAGTAGTAATTAAAACTACAACTTTAGATTGTATGGTACTATTACATACGTATAAAACTTTTTAACAAGTGTACAACAATTTGACCAAAAACCTTAGGCAATGGGCGCAGACATCTTTTAGACGGGTATGACTTGAGACCAGAAAGGGCCCTTTCCGCGGAAAGGTCCTGCCATATGTTTATTTCTTCATATTTCATCTTGGCAAGAGCAAAGAGCTATAAAAGTAAAATGTATTTTATACTTCTTTGGCAAGAGAGAATAAATTATGATTTTTAAAAATAAATTTTCGATTTTTAAATGAATTGTAGACAAAATACAAGCCAGTGCATAAACCGTGCTGATTGGAAAGGCCTTTCATATGTTTATTATTGGAAATTATTGGATTATGTCTTCATATTTCATATAGATCTATTAAATTTTCAGCATTAAAAACAAAATATTATCAAGAAAAATATATAAATACAAATTTTCGATTATTAAATGAACTATAGACAAAATACGAGTTAGTGCATAAACCGCGCTGATTGGATAGGGCCTAAAAGGTGCCATATGTTTATTATTGAATATTATTGAATTATTTCTTAATATTTCATTTTGGCATTAAAAACAAAATAAGATTTCAAAAACAAATTATCAATTTTCGATTTTTAAATTAATTTTAGACAAAAATACGAGTCAGTGTATAAACTGCGCATTTAACAAATAAAAAAGAAAACAAATTATGATTTTTTTATCAATAAAGTCACATACAAAGATCGATATATTACAGATTAATAACTTTTGAGGGGGTTCTGGAACGCTCGGCACGTTTTCATTTTCGTTGATTTGGTTTGCGGCCAGCTGAAGGTGTTTTGATGGCCATTATCGAACCATCCAAGGAAACTACTTCATTCGGCTTAGATCTACCATAATCTGCTAGCACACATTGTTGTTTTTACCCAGAATTCCCGGAACTGCTGCCGTGCAGTTTGCGCAATA
This sequence comes from Mercenaria mercenaria, assembly GCF_021730395.1. Taxonomy (NCBI): domain Eukaryota; kingdom Metazoa; phylum Mollusca; class Bivalvia; order Venerida; family Veneridae; genus Mercenaria; species Mercenaria mercenaria. Next base: position 12,730,433 of record NC_069362.1, on the reverse strand, counting down.
AATAATTTTCAGGACGACATTTGATAAAATAAAAATTTTTATGAACAATCTGGCACCGCATTATCAAAACAGATTATTCTATCGAGTTGAAGTTTTGCGGTATTAATGGAAATCAATGTTATTCGGGTTTCTTCATGTAATGAGTTTATGGATGATTCAAGCGGCCTGCTTTTTGTTTCCAATATTGAATAATAATGTAGGCTACATTACAGCAGTGTTTGAATAACAAAATCACCGCTAATTTATTCTTTTTTAATGTAGAAAAGCCAATAATTTCTAAAATGTCAAAGGGAAATGAATTTAGACACGCTGCCGTAACAAAATTTATTTATATACATAATTTTATCACCATATTGCGTCACACTTCATCATAGTCCAGTGGATAGCTACATGTTTTCCATTCGCAAGGTCCGAGTTCGAATCTCGTAAGACACTTGAAATACTTTTTTTAACAAAAAATTCGAAGGCATGGAAAAGCATATATCGATATTGCTTATCTCCCCTCACTTTTACAATCTTTCACATACATTGCAACTACTTTCTCAAAAAGTCAATTCATTGACTAGAGTTTTACACTTGTAAAATGTTGGCTATAAACTTGAGAGGCCCACTACGATACCTATCGAGCTATGAAATTAACCTTAATCATATTTAAAAAAAAGACCCAGACTGTTAGGAGTTAGGTAAATTAAATTGGATTTCTTGAATTTCGACCAAGTGTGTTTGTGTTATAGATAAAATTCTGGTCAAGAACTTTTTAGAATGAATTTTGAAATAAGAATTTTACATGTAAATGGTTGTTTGTCATTCTCATATACAAGAGTTTTACCATAGCTGTATTAGTGGACCACAATTTGTCCTAAAAGAGTGTCATTTGATAATAATGGCATTTAAAAGAATTGAAATAGTCAGTGTTTAGGATAGCAGGATTATGTAAGTTCCGGTATCTATACTACAAAAGAATATCAGAAGAACGTGAGGTTGTTACGCAGGCTTAATGTGTAAATTGTTTTTTTTTTTTTTTTTTTGTTTTTTTTTTTTTTTTTGGTCGTTTTTAAAAACTGTTTGTATCAAATGAACTGAAAAGAAACTGTGCATTCCCGGATTCAGAAATTGTATTAGAGAAACAATTTGACAGCAAAGGCATGATCGTTCAGGTGCATAGCGCCCAGTGTATGTTTGTACTGAAGAGGATATACTGAACAGTTTTAAATATAAGTACGTACGTAATTAAAGGCCTACTGGTACTGATGATAAACCCGGACAGGTGATAAAGTCGACCACCTTGGAATTATTCGATTGCAATCGGTTATTTATATAATTGAACACACCATCTAACAGCAACCACTTACAACACCAGCTGGTGTAAACAAAAACAAAATTGGTAATATTCTGTATAATTAATGATTTACATTTATCTGTATAATAAAATATTTATCCAAAATTACTGGGGAAGAGGGTGTTTTTTACGCATGTTCACTGTCAACGCATACAGGCCTTACATTGGTTCACTTTTCTTTATTTGATCCAGAATGACTGTTGCAGCATTTTTGGGAAAGTTTTAATATAACACTATGAGGAAAATTTTGTAAATGACAAAGTGGTCGAATTTATCATCAGTCAACGTTCGTACAGTCCCCGTTTTACATACCCCTTTCAGGTCCCCACTTCGTGTGAGTTTGCTTACTAAATATCAATTTGAATTATGTAAAGCTTTCAGCAAATGTTAAGCATTATTTTGATACCAACCATTAATAACAATTCGCAGAAATAAAAAAAGTTACAGGTTAAGAAAACCACATTTTCTGTCCGGGTTTATCATCAGTACCAGTATGGGTGCATTTTGGGACTAGATTCTGTGCACCCAAATATCACTATTATCTTTAACTCATGAACACTATTTTCCATTGTCTTGACACATTTGAAGAAATTATTCGATCTGCGTTCATTTAAACAAAACATTTTAAAACATTTTCCTTTGTTACTTTTTATAACAAGAGCAAAACAATCAGGCTTACTGTCATAACTGAAAGCCAAACTGAAAATATCAGAAAGAACAATTTATGCAGAAAAAAGAAAGAATCAGTATGACTAGGTTTTCCCGTCAGATAGGCAGCGCCTAATTTCATATTAACTTGCTTTGCTTTGCTTTGCTTTTGTGTGCTGTATGCTTTATATTTGAATGCTTTTTCTTACAGCTCTTTTTTATTTGTTCATTTAATATATGTTATAGCAGTCGGTTATAAAAGCTCTTCTCGAACTTATGTTTTCTGTTATGATGTCTTGTCGACTTTAAATAAAATTTATTGTAGTGTATTGTATTGTAAACGCATTTTGTTCTTTCCGCTATTTTGAGACTTTGCGCTTCTCTAAAAAAACAGTCTGCAGGTGCGAGCGCGTGCGCATTGCTTACCTTGGAGACCAAAACAGCGGAAAAGATTGTTTTGTATATATCCATTAAAACTGTCCAAAACACGATGGGAGATGCTACTGAAGAGAAGAAAGCGGATGCGTCAGATGCAAAAAGAGTAGTTCATACATATCCTTTGATACGGGTAATCTTGTTATTTGAATCATTTAGCCATGAAATGCAAATGTTTACCTGGTTTTCAAATGTTCATTTCAACACTGTTCAACCAAGCGGGTGGGGTAACTGTGTTTGGAATTTGGAAGTGTCTAGGGGTACGGATCCGTACAAGTCCAACAAATTTGACAAAATCCAAGGAAATATGGAGTTATTTTTCCTATGGGCAATATCTCCATTCTCGTCAAACACTCAAAAATAATGGAGGAAATTTCCGATGAAATTTTCATCTCTGCCAAAGGCAAAGCTTTAGGCAGTGGCTACGATTACGGTATGGTAATCCTAGCCCTAGCCTCCAATTCTAAGATTACGGAAGACAACCTTTTGAGAATAGGCTAGGATTACGGAAGTATTTAACCTGTTATTTTGTAGTTTCGATCCCCTTAACACTTCATTCTGCGCATGTGCATTAACAAAGACATGTGCGAGGGTCAAAATTAGGTCAAAGTATATTTTGTGCATTCCTCCAAAGATATAAAATGCTTAAAACACAAAGAAATATAAAATATATAAATTATGCATACATAAAACCAACCATGTCATCGGTCTGAATCACTTAAAAAGCTTTCTTGAAAATTCGCACCCTCTGAATGCATATGTGTAGAAAGTCTTGTTTAATGTGAAAAATTAGTATTTACCGCACAGTTCACTTTGTTCATTCCACCCTGAAGCCACTTGTATGTAGAATTGTAAAATAACGATGTACAAACTGGAAAGTGTAACTTTTTAAAAACACATGTCAACTGGATGATTAGTTTCTGGACGAAGAAATTAGTTTTAGGCACTACAGCCTTATTTCGTTTGACCCTCTATAAGACACCAATTAGTTGGTTGAAAATCAAAAATACTGGCATTATGCAACAAATGTTATTAAATAAGTTTCAAAGCAAAATCAAGAAATTTAGAGTCAAAGGAGCAGGTGCGCGGACAGTTGCATCACCCAACAACCCGTGAAATTGTCAGCCGCTCGCCTCATTTTGCATTAAAAATGGCGGACCAGTAAATATGAATTTAATGGTAAAATACGGGGTTTTTGAAAGGGAAGCAACTACCGGCTGAAAAATCAATACACACCTGCAAGAGTCTGGTTGCGTGGAAGAAAGTTTAGCGAAAATTAAATGGAAACTACAACAATTCAATGGCAAATAATTAAATCGGGAATTTAGATGAAATTAAGGTCGAATATATACTGTGGCAACCATTTGTTTGATGGTTTATCTGCTTTTTGCGCATGTTGAGTGATAAATTCGCAAGTATAGATTTTTTTATAATCCTTTTGAGCTATTATTCAGAATATAATTCTTCGTTTGTCTGCCAATTTTCAAAAAAATTTTTTTAAAAAATCAAATATTTAATATGGTTTAGGAAAGAAAAACGTATATATGTATACAGGTGTCGATTTCGCCTGTTTCATTAAGATTATACTAACCCAAAATGGCTGATCGATAACATGAGATAATAGGGCAGGCATAAAATAAACCTAGCCTATCCTCATAGGGTTGTCTAGGAATACGGAACTTCCGTAATCCTAGAATCGGAGGCTAGGATTACGGTACCGTAATCGTAGCCACTGCCAAAGCTTTATGCTATAAGTTTATATACCGATTATCATTATGTCACAGATTGGACATAAATTCAAATGTAACGTACATGTATCTAAAGGGGATTCAATTCATCATTGATTTATGTAAAAAAATAATTTCCAAAATTATGAATTTCCTGATTTAATATTTAAACCTATGCATGTACTGTACAAGATTAACGTTTACCGCATCTACAGTCTACACACAACATGCGCAAGTAATAAAACCAATAACTTTACATGACTGTGTAGAGTAATTAATCCTCCCATTATTTTGGTCCTTCGAAGTTTTGACGTTAAGATTGCCTGTCACAAAATATAAAACAATCTGAACATCAAATTTTTTGACTAGGTTATCTATCTACATTGTACGTCAAACTGTCAACTTTGACCATGACTTGATGGTGCGCAAGAAAAGACAACAGTTAAGAAATAAGAAACATGAATTAAAGTATAATACAGTAAGAAAATAGAAACGGTCAAGGATATGGTGCAAAAAGAAAAGTAAGAAGTTAAAAGCATGAAAAGTGCCTTCTAATACATCCCATCTGAGTGACCAGTCCAGCTTGTGTGGCGCTACCAGGACCCAAGGTCCTGCCGGCAGTGCTCCCTCGTCATTTGAGGTGTATCAGAAAGGCATACTGATCCCTTAGATGGATAACACACTATAGGATCCATACATATAGAATCTAAAAGAATAGTAATGGGTTGTCTAGGGGTTAAGACCTGTTTTCCCCCAGGTATCTAGTGTACTGCCTAAAAATCAATTCTGAAAAATAGGGTACAAGAATTTATTTTGGGTTAACTACCTTGAACTCACAGTAGGATTAGGAACTAATAGGAAGACAGAAAAATGGACTGATAACTGAACTTTTTATATTTCAGCACTCCGACATGAATGATGAAATGAGAACAGAAGCTATGGAATTGTGTGTTACTGCCTGTGAGAAGTTCTCATCAAACAATGAAGTATGTTTATGTCTTAAATCATCCTTCTTACAGTATTATGCGCTACATGTATAAGGTGGCTAAAATTAAATAAGTATAAGTAAAACCTCACGGTGCACAATCAAGTGACTAGTGACGTTTCAACTGGGGTATCACGCCAAGCAGAATTCGTAAACAAAACCATGTTTTTGAAGGTAAAGTTTTTAAAGATATATTTTTGTAAAATGACACCTAGCTGGTGCAAGTCCTTATATCAATGCTTACCTCCGGTGATATAACATATGTCCGTGTCTGCTTTAGTTTTGCTGGTAACCTGGACAAACCGCAATGCTTCCACAGCAAGCGTATTTTCAAGTGGCTTGAACACCAAACCCAAGGGACTATTCCTTGATAAACGACCAACTAGTTGTCACCGCTGCATTCCTTTTGATATCTACGATCATTTTGGTAGGATTTTCACTCAAAAAATGGCGTATTTCTGGACAGATCGCCGAACTTGAAAAATGTCCGTTCCAAAGTCCAAAAGCTCTCACAGAAAGCACTGTTTTAAATCGCGATTTTCTCGTTCCTCTCGTTGAATGCAATACCGCAATAGACGCTGCTACGTTTTTTCCCTACCGACGTAATACTTTGTAAAGTTTACTGCACGTGGATAGTGATATTTACAAGAAAATGTGGTTAACTCAAAAGCATGTTTTCACAGCCAGTTACTTTAGACCAATGCTTACACATCAAGCACAAATCTCTTGATGACAGTTTTACCGCTTTCTACTGTTAATTTTGCCAAGAAGATAAAGCAAAATTATTCTTATGGAATTTGCCACCAATTATTTACTGTATCTCGCACTTGTGTAAGTTTTCGATAAAATCCGAGGAGACCGATTGATTCTTCCATTTTCCCGCCATGTATTCAGCTGGCACGTGGCGTTTATAATGCATTGATCTAGTACTCATGAATATTCCATATGTTTCCGTTATCAATTTTCGGTGTATGAACCTAAATAAAGATAATCATTGAAAAACCAATAAAACACATTTATTAATCAACTATAGATCCATCTCGTAGTTGTAGGATCAAGTCCTCTGTGTTACCATATCATTTTGTTTCTTATACATGTATGTTAACTAAACAGGCACGCTTATCATGATTATCGTTAATTTTCTTGAAAAACTATTCTACTATTCAACATTCTTCTTCATGCGTAATAGTTCCGCAAAACCGTTTTATGAAATGTAGACATTTCGGACAATAATTTCTTTACTTCAATGTAATGGCCGTTTCGCATATGCACCAAAATGAACCGGGAAAAGAAATAGAATGCAGTGCAGCTAACGAGAGTTCCAATAATGAAAATGAAGCTGAAACAAAAACGTGCTTAAATTGAGAACAAATTCTCTGTATAAAGATAATTTTTCACTAAAACTAGTCAAATTTTTCTTTGCTAATACAAATATTTCATTTTCCGGTGGCGATGTAGTGCCTTTGTATGATTGAATACAATAGCAGTAACATTATTATCATCGCCGTAATCCATAGACTGGAATTTCAATATATTTGTGAAAGCACTAGCCTATTCCGAAACGTTTTTATAAGAAAATAATTATATAAGTCGCTAGGAAACCCGTATCACAATGATCCCCGACAGTCATCGTTTATAAAACAGCTAACTTTACACTCTTTTTATGTGCAAAGCTGTGGCACGTAATTGCTAGCCCAACATGTATTGAAGCTGTTGCACACGTGTTTTGTCTGTTTTTCCATCAAATTGTTTGGTTTGATTGCCAAAATCAGTAAGGATTGATAAGGATATGTATCAGTGCAATGTTAAACTCTAAAATTCGAGAACATCATTTTTTCTCTCATGATTGATTATTTGCAGGATGAATTTACCTTCTGTTAGTTTCAAATCATATTTTGTCGCCTGATTAAAGCTAATGAAAGCCCTGCAGCTTTTTTGTTTGTTTTTTTTTTTTTGCTTTAAACTATTATTGACAAAGTCAGCTGTTTTACGATGATATCGTTTCCGAAGCATTATCCTACTTATTATTTTCTGTTATTCGTAAAATAGTATGCGGCCAAAATGATCACAATGTGTTAATTTCGCTTTTTAGCCATTTAATAAAAGTGTAATAAAACACATTTACTAAACATGTACCTCATAATATCATTATTCTAAAATTTAGTGACTAATTTTTCAAATATCATGTCCAATGAAATGACAAGCCTTGTCGGCGTCGGGACATGATACATGTGTGCTTTAAAATTGGCTCAACAGGACTTTTCCAAAACCGTATTTCTGTAGAAATTGTGCTAGATCAATTTAGATCCTCTAAATAATTGTAGCAACCTTAATTCAGATTTGTATAACAATCACCTTATCGCAAATCCTATCGAAGATGCCGAACACTTTCTATTTAAATGTCCAAAATAAAACAATCAAAGGAGAAATCTTTTTATAAATACACGTCAGTTCCACCCACTTAGCGCGAATAAATTACTATTTGGTATTGATATCCTGAACGATGCTCAAAATAGGCTCTTATTTCATCAAGTACATCATTTCATAAAGGAAACTAAGAGATTTTGATAACTATTGTACTACTTTACTGTTTAGTTTTCTGTATTTTAATGATGTACATCAAGATAGAATGGACCACTGCTAAAATATTACATACATGAAATGCATTGGACTGGGAAGGTTGCATCTATAATGGATCTGCGGCAATTGTATTGTATCTTTTTTTCTCGCTTTTCTGTAATATATAAATGTTTTTTTTGTTGCTGTTTTTTTGCAGTACCATACTATATTTTCTTTTTTCTTTTTCAATTCCTGATATGATTGTTCACACATATCACAGTATTTAAGAAATAATAAATATGTCCCTATATTTTATCAGTTAATAAAATATGGGTAGGAGTTCGGATGCATAATAATTAAATCACGAGTGCGTAGCACGAGTGATTTAATATTCGCATCCGAACGACTGCCCATATTTTATTAACTGATAAAATTATTGGAACATATTTATTATTTCGATTCTAACCACGCAAATTCTGCGCATTTTACAGCACTACATTTTAGCTCAACATGTCATTCGGCTGGCCATATGCTATTACAAAAACCTCCCAGGAATGGAAAGCGTAGCATAAAACGGAATTTTCCGATATTCATTAAATTTTAATTAAAGTATTAAGTTGTGAAAATGCTATTTTCAATAATATCTAAGGTCACATATAGAAATCAGATGTAAATACTTTATTCAAACCTTATATATATGCAGTTTCTTAAAATAGTACACGTCACTACATGATGGCACTGAAACATACACGCCAGAACATTGCGGCATATAAACACGTAAACACTTGAGTCTGGAAGATTGGAACATGAATTGTAATTTTATTTTAGTAATGTCAAAGTATAATCTAGTTGACATTCGTGGTGCTTACAGCGCAGAAATTGTAAACTACGTACACGACCAGATAGATGCACTGATGTTGAGGTTGAAACTTACCGGGCTGAAACATTTTCTTACGGTAAAAATATTAACAAATAAATTCATCAGTTAGAAATTGTTTGTTTCCGAAAATTTGATGTACATTTTATTACTACTGCTTAGCATTGGAAAAGTCGAGTATTTAGTCGGCATATAACGGAAGCAGAATAGAATCTCACAGTCATGTTACAATCGTAGGGTGGAATGGAACAGCTATATTTTATCGTAGATTCATGTATAGGCGATTTCGCTATATGTTTATATAGCAACTGCTGCGGATCATGTTAGAATTCTAAATAACATATAGTCTGCTTTGTCAGGGCAGGGCCCCCGATAATGTTGTTATAACTTCTGGCCCAACCCTTTTGTATATTTACATTGATGTATTTATGTATGCTTTTGTATGTGTGTGTTTTAAATATGTGTATATATACAACAAAATATGATTAAACTAAAGATCCTCTATATATTTTATGTCAACTGACCGGCAGATTTTCCGAATATTTGGTTGAAAGGGTCTAAGTTGTAAAGAGCCAGTCGAAACAAATGAAAACACGACTTAAATATGCGTAAATATCGGAGAATCTTATACGCCATAAAGGATTTCCAAATTGAACGGGAAGCAGACGTTGCCTCAATCATTTTGGCGGGAAAACTGCACGTGCCTCCGTGAAGCTCCTGTGAATTTAGTATTTGCGTTACATCTTTTGATAATTCATGTGAAATCCAATTTGGAAAGAACTAGAGTCTATATGTCAAATAAGAATCATTTTGCTTTATCTTCTTGGCAAAATTAACAGTAGAAAGTAATTAAACTGTCAGCTAAATATTTGTGCTTGATGTGAAAGCATTGGTCAGAAGTAACTGGCTGTGAGAGCATGTTTTTTAGTTACCCACATTTTCTTGAAAATATCACTATCCACGTGTATAAACTGTACAAAGTATTGCGTTGGTGGGGAAAAACGAAACCTGCGTTAACTGTGGTATTGCATTCAATGAGAGGAACGGGAAAATCGCGATTTGAAATAGTGCTTTCTGTGAGAGCTTTTGACTTTGGAACGGACATTTTTCAAGTTCGGCGATCTGTCCAGAAATACGTTATTTTTTTGAGCGAAAATCCTACCAAAATGATCGTAGATATCAAAGAGAACGCAGCGGTGTCAAGCAGTTGGTCGTTTATCAAGGAACAGTCGCTTGGGTTTGGTGTTCAAGCCATTTGAAAATACGCTTGCTGTGGAAGCATTGCGGTTTGTCCAGGTTACCAGCAAAACTAAAGCAGACACGGACATATGTTATATCACCGGAGGTAAGCATTGATATAAGGACTTGCACCAGCTAGGTGTCATTTTACAAAAATATATCTTTAAAAACTTTACCTTCAAAAACATGGTTTTGTTTACGAATTCTGCTTGGCGTGATACCCCAGTTGAAACGTCACAAGTCACGTTATTGTGCACCGTGAACCTTTTGGTAAATGACAATTTTAGACATATCTAGTTACAGGGTTTGAAACAGAATAGGATCATAATGTTTTGCATGCAAGACACATTTTCAGATGTTAAGTCTAATCTTTTATTTGCAATGTATAATAAAAATTATGCTATTCATATACATTGTATTTTTATTTACTTAATTTTTTATTCTGAAGCTTTGGGAGAGTTTGGTTAAATATATTGTTGCCAATTTAGAAACTTAACTTTCACTCGTGAACACCATGCAGATATTATCATTGAAGGACATTTTACTGTCTAACATTGAAAAAAAAAAACAAATCAGCTTTTCAATGCAAAAAGTGGGTAAAGCTTCTTTATATTAGTACAATTATCCACTTTTTGCACCGAGTAGACGTCATGCATTTATTGATATATGTGATTTTTTTTTCAGAGTGCAGCAAAGATGATTAAGGATACAATGGACAAAAAGTTTGGTGCTTCTTGGCATGCGGTAGTCGGGGAAGGATTTGGATTTGAAATTACACATGAAGTGAAAAACTTACTTTACATGTTCTTTGGAGGGAACTTGGCTATCTGTATTTGGAAATGTTCTTAGGATATCGCTTATAGAAAAAGAACTTGTGTGTATGGTTAAAATGAATTAATTCCTGCTGTAAACGTTCTTCACACACTATATGTTGCATTGCTGTTGTAACAGCAAAGGGATTTGATATTCAGTAACTTTGCTAAAATCAAATAATGAAAACTGTGGTTTTCTTATATTGTTTTAAGTAAGAGATTTCTATGTTTATGGAATAAATAAGCAGAAATTAATTTATTATAACAGGTGGAGTTTGAAAATTTCACAAAGTGAAGAACCATTTAATGACAAAATTTTTGATACATTTCTGCCAAACACTGCTGTGGTATTTATTTGAAATTCAAAACTAGTTCAGGTCTTCACAAATTATTTAAGGATATCTTTAAAAAGAGTTTGAAGGCAGAAGTATATGCTATGCAAAGCAGTTTAGTGTTGTAAGTAAAAGAAAGCACAGCATGAATGCTTTCTTCACATTTAACACTAGTGGAATAGAAATTAATTATGCTCTAGATTTATCATCACCAGATTTAACAGTTTGTAAGGATTCAAAGTGAAGGCAGTGTTAAGAAATTTATACTCGTATGAATGCATTTTAATGTACATTCCAATAATTATATATTTATCTAGGACATTTTGTAAGGAAAGTACAATGTATTTATTATAATATGGTACATATCTGTGAGAATTGAATTTGTTCTATGCTATAAATCTTCACAAAACTTGATACTGCTAGATGTTTCCAAAATGTGATATTTGTACATTCCTTCCAATTTACTTTTAACTTATTTTCAAGAAAACATTTTAATATGTTTATAACCATCATTTTTCTGCTTGTTCTCAATGTTTTGACATTCAGTTTTACATGTTATTATAAATAAAATCTAATATTTCTACATAAAAGTGTAATTTCTTGGTTGCATCATAATATTTGTCCAAACACACAGTATTAGGATTTAAGTGCTCTGTACAGTACAACAGTATTTGAATTTGTAATAATTAAAAAATAATACAGGCTTGGGCCATGAGCAAGCACAGTATGTTTATTAGATAGGGAGAAGTCCAGATTTACCCTATATTGTAAAGGAAAATTTAAAGGGCTTTTGTCATTTACCTTATGTGGGAATCTGTAGCAAGTATCTGGTCCAAAATGGTATATATAATATGGCATCAAAGATGGACACACATCAGTGCCCAGAAATGAAAGGTCATAATTGAAGAAGTACTTACAAGAAAACTGAAAGAAAAACTGTAAATTTTGTCTACAGATTTCTCACCAAAACTGTTCTTACCTCATAGCTAAAACTTTTAAATACTGATAGTACCGATTGTCATATATTTATCTACCTGAAGTTACTTAAGAAATTGAATATATGCCATTTTGGCTTGACTATATGAAGTATATGGAAGAGCTATCCTACTCGTCCCAGCATCAGTGTCCACACCTTGGTTAAAGTTTTAATGCACTTTCTCTTTATCTCTTTAATTATTAGATGGATTTGCTTCAAACTTAAAATAGTTTTTCCTCATCATCACCCACATCATATGACCCAAGGGCCATAACTCTTGAATCAATATTTTATGAATTATCCCCCTTTTTACTCAGAATTCCAGGTTAAAGTTTTGGTGCCCGTTCACTATATCTCAGTTGTTACTAAATGGATTTGATTCAGACTTAAACTAGTTGTTCCACATCATATGACACAAGGTCCATAACTCTCACCCCAATTTTTCATGAATTCTTAGAGTATTAGGTTAGTTTTTATGCATTTTCACTCTCTGTCATTACAAAAGGGATTTGATTCAAACTTAAAACAATTGTTCGACATCATCACCCACAGCATATGACACAAGGCTCATAGCTCTGGCTCCAATATTTCATGAATTATGCCCCCTTTTTCAGACATAGTACTAAAGATCAACCAATGACACAAAAAAATCCTATCTTGCATTTATGTATACACCTGTATGACACAAGTTAAAAGGTGTATTTTCAAAAAAATTAGTGATAAGTCATATCATTGTCATGCCAGATTTCATCGTAAATACTGAAGAGGTTTTTTTTTAGTGTTTTTATATATGTAATGATGTCTAATATGATAAAAATAGCTTAAACAGTGGATCTTAATTTTTTTTATTAGCCTTAAAACATTTTCTGAAGTTATACAATAAATGAATATGCATTTACTTGACAACTTTTTTGTATTATGAGAAATGTTCTTCACACAATAATCCAGTTATAATTTGGCATTAAGTATTCATCAATGGCTTGATAGATAGGACTATCTGCAAGAGCAGGCACATTGAAACTAAATAGGAAGTTTCTGAAAAAACTTACATGCTTCAAAATGACCAAATCAAGATTTAAGTTATATGCTCAGTCTTGAATATTATGTATAAGCAACCAACAAAGTTTTTAATTGTTTTCGTTATTCAAAATTTTAGGTACTATCTCTACCTTTTAAATAGAATCTCAGGATATGTTATTACCAAACGGATTTGATTCAAACTTAAAATAGTTGTAGCACATCATCACCCACATCATATGACACAAGGGCCACAACTCTTGCACCAATATATCATGAATTATGCACCCTTGTTACTTAGAATTTCAGGCTAATGTTAGTGCACTTTCACTTTGATATTACTTAATGAATTTGATTCAGACTTAAAATAGTTCTTCCACATCATTGTCCTTGTCATATAACAGAAGGTCCATAATGGATTTTATTCAAACTTAGAATGCTTGTTCCACATGGTCACCCACATCATATGTCACAATGTTCATGATGCTTGCACCAAAATGCTAGAGTTATATCCTTTTTTACATAGAACTTCAAGTTCAAGTTGTGATGCACTTCTGCTCTACCTGACTTATTTGATTCAAACTTCAAATAGTTGTTCCCTATTATAAGCCACATGATATGACACAATGTCATGGTGCATTACTTTTGTAGAAATTTTCCATGAATTATGTCCCTTTTATACTTATTTAATGTTTCTCTATCCCTGTTATTATTAAATACATTTGACACAGACCCAAGCTATTGTGCCATATCTTCATCCACATTCGAGTAATTAAACACTCCAGCAACAGCTCCAGCTTCCTCAGATGTGCCCAGTTTCACTATCCGGCATCGAAATAGTCGAGCATGCAGTCTCCTGTGACAGGTCTTGTTTATGTGTGTTCTTGAAAACTTGGACATATTATGTCATGGTGCATGCATTCATCAGTCTGTCTGTCGGTCTATCATGTTTTAGAGCGAACCATTCAAGATATTAACTTTAAACTTTGCAAAGATAGGTGGCAATTAGACAATGCAGAATGCTTTAACAGTCAGTAGGTCAAGTTTTATTTCATATTTCATGTCAAGAGCATTCAAGGTATTGACTTCAATTTTGGTATATAGGCAGGTGACAATGGGATGATGTGCAAAGCGTATGCAGCAGGTCTGTAGGTCAAAGACCACATCAAGGTCAAATCCATTTGTCATGCATTGTGTCAGGAGCAGAAATTGATAAAATGCAGATGTAACCTGTGACCATTCCTCATCTTCAGACATCACCTGACCTCAGTTTGACCTTGACCTCATTTTGCACTTTGGTTGCTTTATATGGGCCATCTCTTGTTTAACCAAATGGGACCGTTTCGTCTAGCATCAATACCCCTTACAAGAATGAATTGATACTAATACAGATGTAAACTGTGACCATTCCTCATCTCCAAACATCACCTGACCTCAGTTTGACCTCGACCTCGTTTTGGACTTTGGTGCAAAATCTATCAACAAGGATGCCACTGGGCGCATCAAGCATTTATTGAATGCAGCTCCTTGATTATTTTGTCTGGAGTGCAACTTCAAAGCTATTAAAGGTACTGACATTAAACTTGGAATATAGGTTGGTTGCAATGGGACAATTTGGCGAATGCAAAAAAAAATGCTTTCAGTTCTTTGTGCTTTAATATTCCATCACCACAGCTGTACAAAACACCCTAACCACTGCCACATTACACCCTTTGATGCAAATACACCCAAAAAATTTCTGATCTCTGAGAAATTTTGGGCATACATGTACATGTATGCTGCCCTGTTTTCTGGAACTTTTGTTACAGCTTTCCAAAATGAAAGGTTGTCTCTTCCACTTACAACTTCTATAATATATAATTGTATCCAAAATCTAATTATATGCAATCGTAAATGGTGTCAAGTAGCAGATATATTGCCGTTTTTGTTTGACTTTTCAAAGGAAAAATACGGCTATTGCACTCGCCCCAGCGTCATAGTCACCGTTGGTTAAAGTTTTTGATAAAGTCAAATATCTGTTACTGTCAAAGCTATTGACTTGAAACTTAAAATATTTATTTACTATCAAGGTCTACACCAGGAGAAACAGTCCCCATAACTCTGATTGAATTTTGACAGAGTTATGCCCCTTTTTAATTTAGAATTTGTTAGTTAGTTTTTGATAGTCAAATATCTCTAGTTACTCCTGAAACTTAAAATATTTATTTAGTATACTATCAAAGTCTACACCTGGAGAAACAATTCCCATAACTCTGAATTTTGACAGAGTTGTGCCCCTTTTTAATTTAGAATACTTTGGTTAGTTTTTAATAGTTAAATATCTCTGTTACTATCAAAGCTTTTGACTTGAAACTTAAAATATTTACTATCAAAGTCTACACCAGGAGAAACAATCCTCATACGTTTGATTTGAATCTTGACAGAGTTATGTCCCTTTTGACTTTGAATTTTTTGGTTAAAGTTTTATAAAGTTTTTACTTGCAAAGCTCTAATTCAGATCGAGCACTGGGAAAAGTGTGCTGTCATTTGGACGGCTCTCGTTCTTAAATACATATTTCTAACTCTGACATCAAATGGGTCTTAAGTAACAGAAACGACTTTTCATTATATACCTTTATAAATTGTGTAAAAAAATCGGCTTATATTTCACAATTAAATATGAACAGGCATGAAAAAAATCTGTATTGTACCTTTTAAATTCCATATTGTACCTTTTGTATTGTATGCATCTGGACTACTTTCATTAATATGCATGACCTGATACAGTTCTATAAATAGTGCACATAATAACTTCACTTATATAGTTCCATTTTAATATTGATAAACATTGAAGATTTTGTTTAATAACAAAACAGCAAACACAAAGGTAGAGGTATATAATAAAAGGGTCATTATAACAGTAACTAGATCTGGGATTTTGTATTCAGCTCTAGTGGATTTTGTAAGGTTGGATCACACTCGGCGCTTGCATGCCTCCTGAGATCCGATCTGGCGAAATCCACTCGAGCCAAATACAGCATCGCAGATCGAGCTAAAGTTACAATAACCCTATTATATCTCTGGGATACTCTGACTCATGAGTTCTGCACATCGTGGCTCAAACCTTTGACCCCGAGTTGTGACCTTGACCTTGAGCCGACATGGCTGACTCATGGGTTTGCACATCGTCTTGATGAGGTGATCATTTGACCCAAGTTTCATGATTATCCTTCAAGGGGTTTAGGAGATACAGAGCGGACAAAAAATGGAAGGCTCAAACCTTTGACCTTGAGTTGTGACCTTGACCTTGAGTCGACATGGCTGACTTATGGGTTCTGCACATCGTCTCGATGCAGTGATCATTTGACCAAAGTTTCATGATTATCCTTCAAGGGGTTTAGGAGATACAGAGCGGACACGAAATGGAAGGCTCAAACCTTTGACCTTGAGTTGTGACCTTGACCTTGAACCGACATGGCTGACTCATGGGTTCTGCACATCGTCTTGATGAGGTGATCATTTGACCCAAGTTTCATGAAAATCCTTCAAGGGGTTTAGGAGATACAGAGCAGACACAAAATGTTACGGAAGGATGGACGGAGACCATTCCTATAACCCCCCCACCACTCGTGGCGGGGGATTAAAAAAAAGGCAGAGAATCAAAGGAGTTTCATATAACTAATCAATTCATAGTCCAGTCCTCAATCTTCAAAGGACCCAAGGTTCTAATGTCAATAAATGTATATCCACAACAAGGGTTGATTTAAGAGGTTTTAGCTAGATCTAAGACACCCTCTGTGTATGTATAAACTAGTGTGCCAAACATGTCTCCCTACAGGTTGGAAGTAGTACTGTATCTAAATATCTAACACAGATATATAGCTTTTGATGTGCACAAACAAATCAAATGTAGATTCTGTTTTGTTTGGGTTTAACACCATTTTTCAACAGTATTTCAGTTATGTAATGGCGAACAGTTAACCTAACCTGGATTCTGGACCAGTACAAACCTGTTCTCCGCAAGTAACTGCCAACATCCCCACATGAATCGGAGGTGGAGGATGAATGATTTCAGACACAATGTCTTTTATCTAATCGTTACGGAGAACATACACCCCACCAGGGGATCAAACTCATGACCCCACGATCTATAGATCTGCGCTCTCCCTATTGAGCTAAGTGGGCAGGTTCAAATGTACATCTGGTATAATAATAATAACTAGAAAATACTTTTGTAAAAAAGCGCATGTCTCCCCCAATGCAAAGTCCTATAGGCAAGAAGTCAATAGGGGTCAGAAGCGAAAGTCAAAGAGACACTGATGGTTGGCTGCAATAGGGATCATCTACTTGGCATGTCCAGTTATCCCGCTAAATTTCAACACTTGTTGCCTAGTAGTTCTCAAGTCACTGTTCAGGCTCCTGTGACCTTGACCTTTGATCAAGTGACCTCAAAATAAATAGGGGTCATCTACTCTGCATGTCCAATCATCCTATTAAGTTTCAACATTGTAGGTCAAGTGGTTCTCAAGTTATTTCCAAAAAATGATTTTACATGAACAGGCCACTGTAACCTTGAACTTTAATAGACTGACCCCAAAATCAATAGGGGTCATCTACTCTGCATGTTCAATCATCCTATGAAGTTTCAACAGTCTGGGTCAAGTGGTTCTCAAGTTATTGATCGGAACTGGTTATCAATGTTCAGGCCCCTGTGACCTTGACCTTTAACGGAGTGACCCCAAAAACAGACCCCAAAATCGTTATGGGTCATCTACTCTTTATGACCAATCATCCTATTAAGTTTCAACATTCTGGGTCAAGTGGTTCTCAAGTTACTGACCGGAAATGGTTTTCAATGTTCAGGCCCCTGTGACCTTGACCTTTAATGGAGTGACCCCAAAATCGATAGGGGTCATCTACTTTGCATGTACAATCATCCTATGAAGTTTCAACACTCTGGGTCAAGTGGTTCTCTAGTTATTGATTGGAAATGGTTTTCAATGTTCAGGCCCCTGTGACCTTGACCTTTGACGGAGTGACCCCAAAATCAATAGGGGTCATCTACTCTTCATGACCAATCATCCTATGAAGTTTCAACATTCTGGGTCAAGTGGTTCTCTAGTTATTGATCGGAAATGGTTTTCAATGTTCAGGCCCCTGTGACCTTGACCTTTGACGGAGTGACCCTAAAATCAATAGGGGTCATCTACTCTTCATGACCAATCATCCTATGAAGTTTCAACATTCTGGGTCAAGTGGTTCTCTAGTTATTGATTGGAAATGGTTTTCAATGTTCAGGCCCCTGTGACCTTGACCTTTGACGGAGAGACCCCAAAATCAATAGGGGTCATCTACTCTTCATGACCAATCATCCTATGAAGTTTCAACATTCTGGGTCAAGTGGTTCTCTAGTTATTGATCAGAAATGGTTTTCAATGTTCAGGCCCCTGTGACCTTGACCTTTGATGGAGTGACCCCAAAATCAATAGGGGTCATCTACTCTTCATGACCAATCATCCTATGAAGTTTCAACATTCTGGGTCAAGTGGTTCTCTAGTTATTGTTTGGAAATGGTTTTCAATGTTCAGGCCCCTGTGACCTTGACCTTTGACGGAGTGACCCCAAAATCAATAGGGGTCATCTACTCTTCATGACCAATCATCCTATGAAGTTTCAACATTCTGGGTCAAGTGGTTCTCTAGTTATTGATCGGAAATGGTTTTCAATGTTCAGGCCCCTGTGACCTTGACCTTTGATGGAGTGACCCCAAAATCAATAGGGGTCATCTACTCTTCATGACCAATCATCCTATGAAGTTTCAACATTCTGGGTCAAGTGGTTCTCTAGTTATTGATCAGAAATGGTTTTCAATGTTCAGGCCCCTGTGACCTTGACCTTTGACGGAGTGACCCCAAAATCAATAGGGGTCATCTACTCTTCATGACCAATCATCCTATGAAGTTTCAACATTCTGGGTCAAGTGGTTCTCTAGTTATTGATCGGAAATGGTTTTCAATGTTCAGGCCCCTGTGACCTTGACCTTTGATGGAGTGACCCCAAAAACAATAGGGGTCGTCTACTCCAGCAGCCCTACAACCATATGAAGTTTGAAGGTTGTAGGTCAAATGGTTCTCCAGTTATTGCTCGAAATGAAGTGTGACGTACGGACGGACTGACGGACGGACGGACAGGGCAAAAACAATATGTCTCCTGGGGGAGACATAATAAAATGTAGATCGGTTAAAAAGGTTGTTATTGCAAAAGCAGGAAAGATAGTCAACACATGGACATCATTCGCTGTTTTCTGAGAGAAACATAGACTTGCTAAACTTTTTTAGGAATCAGTTGCACGACATAAAAGTGCTAGACCAAAAATGTGTTCTAGCTTAAAGCCTATTCGAATTTTGCTTTAAAAGCTTACAATGAGACAAGCAGAAAAATCAGCAGTAGTCATTTGCACACTGCGTAAACTGTCACATGAAGTTACTTTTTAGAACTTCATATCACTGACCTTTACCCACTTAACCCACAACAATGCCACATCAAGTTTCATATGTCTAAGTCAAGGTATTCTATATTAAAGGGAAACAATTTTTAAGACAAGGAACAGTATAACCTTGATATCTGATCTACTGACAGCACATTCATTGACCACAATAGCCAGTTTACGAAGTTAGATGCCTGTGGGCTCACACCTGAACTTGGCGAGCATAAACAGTTTTTCAGGTGACTGGTAACAGCGACTGTTTCTACCCCCACAATGACAGGTATATCTACAAAGTGCAGATAAACATCCTATGCAGTGCAATAGCTATTGGTCAAGAGTTACTGAAGCCATCTGCACAAAGTTTTACAGACTTTCTCTTGTTTGAAGGTTGTGTGTGTTGTGGTAAATGGTACCGAGACTAAACTGATGAAACATGAAGAACACTTTATTAATGAAAAAGATGATTTTAAATGACAAAAATAACAAAATGAAACACTATGCAATTAACACAAGATCTTCAAGTAGAAATTTAATCCTTCAATGAAGATTTTAATGTGCAAGTTGAAGATTATGTGGGTTTATTGGTGGCTATCCAGTATAAATGTGGTAATATGCTATTCCGGACCATCTCAGATTGATCATGATGTTGTCAAAAATGACTTGTATTTCAGTACATAACATACACCAGCAGCTTTATGGTCAAAAAGTATTGTGTGTATTATAAATGCACAAATATTATGCTTTCAGTTTCCATTCAACTGTTTTGATAGGAATGTGTCCATCAAATTTCTGACCTAAATCATTATTTTGTTGAATTCCTAAACTGATAACTTCCTCCTCAAGAAAATGTTGTTTTTTATAACAGAGTCTTGTGTTATGTTAAGAGAGCAGAAACAGAATATTCAGGAATTCATCTGTCTGTAGGTATGATCTGTACTTGTTCACTGTGTTTCTGTAGTGTCCGTCTCAAGTTTGGTGGTGCTAGATCTAGTGGTGTTTTCTCCTCCTACAATAGTAAGAATAACAGACAAGGAATACTATGTAGACCTGACTAAATCAGGGCTGAAATAAGCTGTTTGAAATTCAATACCTTCAACAAATGCTTGTAAGTCAATTTTTATACATGTGTACATGTAATATACTTACATTGATTAATACCAGTACTATTTCGCAAATATGTATGGATTGGCAGTTTTAGTGGAATTCCCTCTGTCTAGGATTTCAGGAACATGTACAATACAACTTTAAAGTTTTTGATGGCCTTCTAAGCAATAATTCAGGCAGCACCTGGGTAGAACCACCTACATGTAAGCCAGATCAATGGCTTCCTGACATAAAAAATTCCACACCCTAAGCAAGGTTTTGAGCCCACAGCAACAAGGGACAAGAGATTCAAAATCAGCAACCTTAACAACTCAGCCAAGGAGACCCAAGATATGCATTTTATACCAAATAGTGTAAAACAAAGACATTAACAATCTTCATCTAAACTGTGAATGAATGGCTGAAACACGAAAAGTTCTAGTCTGTATATTGTTACCTTATTCATGATGGTTACATAAGCTCCATGTTCTATGAGCAATCTTGCTACCTCTGACCTCTCCTCTTCACATGCTAAATGTCTGGAATAAAATGTTCTTTACTGTAAAAGCAGAAATTTTTGCGAGGGTTTAATTTATGCTATATTTGTGAGGCCCACATCTCGTGAAAATTAATCCTTGGGTAAATATTCATAGTATATTTGAAATTCAAGTAGGATACCATTTTTACAATTTCACAAATATTAAACCTCGCGAACATACTCAAAATTTCAAATTCGCAAAATTTTTACCCAGCGAAAATATATGCTTTTACAGTATACATATTCTATCATAAAACAGCCCATACTGCTATTTTAAATGGAAAGAAAAGGTGTGTTACAGAGATTACAGGCTGTTAACACACCTTTTTGTATATATACATGCTCCATGGCAAAACGTAATGGTACAACAGCCCTTTAATGTATAACTAAAACAAGATTCACTCTTAAAGAGGATGTTATTTGTCAAACTTTTCAATTACTTCAGCTTTTAACTGCTAATAAATACTGTCAAACTTTGTCCACTTGAACTCAAGATAATGTGAATATCGCCTTATGTTCAAAGTCATCTTAGGTCCTGACAAAATCCCTGTATAATGTATATATTGTTTGATGGCTGAAAACTACTGATATCTTGAACAACGTTTTGCAAGTCCCATCAAGTTCAAGTGAGTTTGACTGTAGCTTTAATGTATGTTTGGTTCATGTTACAGCAGCTGCTGAATAACTCTTGATACGCAAGGACCATTACCCTAATGGCTTCCCTCAGCATTCTGAAGACATTACAACTCAAGAAATAAAATATATAAGAAAATCCTTTGGAAGCATAAAATACAACCAAGCAAAATAATAGCAGACTCGGTTTGACTATATCTATGCATGAGAGGTAATGGAAAGTGTAATGCCCCTCATGTCTGCTAGCACCGGCTTAGGTGAATTTCTATTAAATAGATACTGAATGGACTCACGGATCTCGGCAAATAAAACAAACCTGAATAATTATCCATTCATTAACAAAGTATATCAATGCAGAACATGATATTGTCCAACAAAAGCAACTTACAATGGAGTGTTACCAACAGAATCCTTGTAATTAACATCCACCTGATACTGCAGTAATAATTTCACCAGCTTTACATGACCTTTAGATGCTGCACGATGTAGTGGTGTATTCTCATAGCAATCTCCAATATTTGGATCTGCTCCATTCTCCAGTAACTTCTCTGATATCTAACATTGGTAAAGAAACAGTTCAACAGATGATCCACTCCAAATCTATTTCTTTATACATTAGCCTTTATCATGCTAACTTTCTAAAATGGACTGGTCCATTATTTCAATTTGGGCAGTACCACTTGTTAATCAAAGGGGTGTTCGCTGAAAATTTACAGACTGAATAGCAAACAGTGCAGAACAAGATCACCCTGCACTGGTTGCAAAGGCAGAATCACTTACCACCAGCAGGCTATTAAAGGTTACATTCTGTCTATCAAAAATTCTACAATCTAGTGTAATTTTATAATTACATACAATTCAATGGGATCAGAATCAAATGTAGCTGCAATTCTTAAGTTTTTAGCTAAATAAATCTATTTAAAACACTAATAAATGGACCTGTAAAAATAACGTTATCTTTAGACCCATTAATACACTGGGAAATAACTGTGTAAATAAAGCAGAATGTAGCAACAGGAATATGCATGAACATAATAATAACAACATTTGTCTTTACTTTCAGGCACATAGTAAAAATACTTTTGTACCAAATGATAGTAAAGCTTCATGAAGTGGACAAAGAAGTTTTAGGATGAACCCGACTGTAAGCCATTAAAGAAGTAAAAAGTTCAACTAAACAGTACGGCTTAATTTGGTATATGAAGCTGTTTACAATGAACCAATTTAAGCTATAAAGTAGTCAAAATATTAACCTAAACTCTGGTAGTTTTATGGGTCGCGGGGTTGTGAGTTTGATCCCTGGGTGGGTCGTATGTTCTCCGGGACGACTTGATAAAGGACACTGTGTCTGAAATCATTTGTCCTCTTGACCTCTGTTTCATGTGGTAAAGTTTGCAGTTACATGCAGATAAACTGGTGCTTAACATTGCATTTTTAACTGCTAATTCATTCCTTACCTCATATCTGTCTTTGGATGCAGCATAGTGTAACGAACATTGACCAGTTCTGTTGACAGCGTTAACTTGAGCGTCATGTGCGAGGAGGTTAACAACAATCTGTGTTCTACCTGCTGAAGCTGCTATCATCAAAGGTGTCCAGTTTGACTGTATAATAATGTATACTGTTACTACCCGTACGTTTTATTTCAGCTTTTATCAAACATGTACTGTGAAATCAGTTATATTCAGGGGGGATTAAGTTTCATTGTTGCATTACCACAATGAACAAACAATTAAGCCCGCCCACGTAACTCAATAGGGAGAGATATGGATCGCAGCATTGCGAGTTCAATCACCAGGTTGGATTATGTTCTAAGTGACGACTTGATGAAAAACATTGTGTCTAAAATCATTCGTCCTCCACCTCTGTTTCATGTGGTGAAGTTGGCAGTTACTTGCCAAGAACAGGTTTGTAATGGTATAGAATCCAGGAACACTGGCTAGGTTATCTGCCCGTCGCTACATAACTGAAATACTTTTGAAAAACAGTGATAAACCCAAAACAAACAAATACTTTACATATTTGAAGTATCATATTTGTAATGTTTTCAATTCATGTCTGATTAATTAGCCATTTTGGCAAAAACAGATTTAATGGGAAAAAAGTAACAATTTTGACCTAACTGATTTGTCAGAAATTATGGTATGAAAGTGAATGAATACTAATACCAACTGCTTGTCCTACTACAGTGGCATGGTGACTGTGTTAACTTAACCCAATATTGGCCCTTAAGGAAAAAAATCTCCATGCCATAATATCTGCAAGACAATAACCAAAATATACAGATTTACCTCATCCCTTGCATCTACTGGTACATTTAGTGACAGAAGGTATTCCACAATTTCAGTGTGGCCACCAGAAGCTGCCCAGTGCAGTGGCATGCGTTGTGTCTGAAAAAAAGGAAGTTGATCAGAATCTCAAAATCCCCATCAAATGACCTGTGGTGAGAGTAAATAATTATGTTGCAATGTGTCTTTTATAAGTACATCCTTTAACTTCTATGGTAATGTCTAGGAAAGCAAATAGAGGGGTGAGTAAAAAAGTACAGGAAAATGATGATTGCACAAGCATCAACTGCCTGAGCACCAAGTCTCACTCTAGCAATTCTTGTAGTCAAGGCCATTTTCCTCATATTTTCTTTGGGTAGCTGAAATCCTTAAATAACTCAAGCATTTTGCTCATTCCCTTTGACCACAAGCAGTTTAATTAGTATTAATTATTAATTAAAATTATTCAGAATCTAATTTTAAGCTATTATATTAATCATTATAAATACATTGAGGATGCACAGATCACAGCTTTTTTAAGGAAATAAATAATCATACGTCTTAATGAAACACAGTATGCTTTAATCTTGTAATAATGAATTATATAGAAAGTGTGTGATGTGTGAAACAAGCTTTTATTTATATGAGTTTTACAAAACATATGGAGTATAAGTATTGTTTTTCTGTTGTACTAATTAATATCTTTTTTTTATTTGCAAAACCAATAAAAGACTTTAGACAAAATGTTATTATCTTTGATTCTCAGCTTGTGAGCTAGTTAGAATTCTTCAGCTGAAATATGCAAAAAGTAATTAAACTAGATGCCCACGGGCAACATGTCGAGCCAGCCAGCTGTCAAAAGGGCTAGGAGTTGCACATGACACCCTGTCTCATTGAGGCAAACATTTATGCCAAATAAAAAATGATTGCAAAAAGTTACAATATAAGTTATTTATAGTAACAACAAAGGAAAGTAAATCTTTAAAAAAATCTAAGTCCACACAAAAATCCTTACCAGTAGAGAAAGATCAAAATACACCTCAAAATTGGATGTAACATGCATATTGTACTACAGAAAAGTGGTCTTGATTTTTCCCTATGACCAGTAATGAAAAAGTTACAATATAAGCTATATATAGTAACAACAAAGGGAAGTAATTCTAGGTTCTTGCACATGACACTCCGTCTCATGATGGTGAACAATTGTGCCAAGTTAAATCAAAATCCCTCCATGCATGAAAAAGAAATGCTCTGGACAAAGCCATTCTTGTATCTGACCTTTGACCTCTAAGTGTGACATTGACCTTAGACCTAGGGTCCTGGTTCTTGCGCACGACACTTCGTCACATGGTTGTGAACCTTTGTGCCAAGTTACATCAAAATCCCTCCATGCATGAAGAAGAAATGCTCCGGAAAAGTCATTATTGAATTTAACCTTTGACCTCCCAAGTGTGACCTTGATCTTTGAGATAGGAACCTGCGGTTTGCGCATGGCACTCCGTCTCACTGAGGTTAACATTCATGCCAAATATAAACGAGATTGCTCCATGCAAGTTATGGTCCGGACAAATCCAGACAGACGCACGCACGCACATACACCGAACAGCTATGTCTTCGCTTCCGCAAGTGGGCTCAACAAAAACACTATATCTGCACATTATCTGTACTGGTTTAACAACTATTTTTAATTCTGGAAAAGTTTTCAAGCTCCTGTGTTTTCTAAACTAATTGTTTGGCTATCAGCAAAGTCAAACATCCCATCCATTGTGATATCATCACCATTTTCGATTACCTTATAAACTTGTATTAAATCCATTCTATTTCATCTATATAATGTTGACTCTTTGAACACTTTTCATTCGTATTCACAGGGTCATATCAGGGCCATCTTACAAACTTGTATTAAATTCATATACATGTGTAATGTCATCAATTTGAATTCTTTTGATTGGTATATAATTAATAATAAGGTTGTACAATTCTAGAAGTAACTTGGAAATTCTACACTGAATATTTTCAATTGTCTTAACTTCCTTTTTCATTGTGCTAAGGGTACCAAACACAAAACAGTGTTTCCATTATCTAAAATGGGTCTAATAAGTGTCTTGTAAATAACCAATAATGTTACTTTTTCTAGATACAAGAAAGATCATTTAATAATACGTACAAACCAAACCAACTTAAACATGATATACCAGTGTGAAAATTATACCGTGTAATTACATCCGTGTGACCACATACCAGTACTGTATCACTTGATTACCAGTAAAGTAAGCCCTGGGAGAGAAAATACCAAGGTCCCTACTGGGGCTCGAACCCCGGACCTCGAGATCTGTAGGCAGACACTCTCACCACGTCGCTAAACATGCTAAAGGGTTAACCCAACAGCAAGGCTGTTGGAAGTGGCCTATAAACCTACTATCACTACACTTCTCTCCCTTTACTTTTCAGAGCTTACCAGCTCTCCAGAATGACACTCCATGCCCACCGCATGAGTTAGTCAAACACTTCTGACACCATTAAAGTAAACCCTGGGAGAGAAAATACCAAGGTCCCTACTGGGGTTCGAACCCCCGACCTCAAGATCTGTAGGCAGACACTTTAACAACGTCGTTTAGGTTTGGGTTAACCCAACAGCAAGGCTGTTGGAAGTAGCCTATAAACCTACTATCACTACACTAGACAAGCTTACTGTCGCTGAGTGGCTGCTTTTTAATTTCTGACTTTTGCAGCCACCGCAACAAGCCAAAGTATGTCAAAAACCTGGGATCTGCTGCGAGCAAAATTTGCTCTCAACTCGAATACATGAATGGAAATTGTTAAACACCATGAAATATATAGCATGTCCACAAAGATAGAACCTTTTTCTCGCGATCTGCACTGATGATATTCTTGAAATACACAGCATTACCTTATTCCGGCCATAAATTTATAGCTATCCTGCAGTATTGACCTTGTTTTTCAGCCATGATATTTTATGATGCATTGTTTTGATCCTTATCAACCAATCAGAAGACGCGCACTTTACAACATTTACATTTCAATTATTGGAGAATCTGTGGAAACCTGTACGCTGAATTCTCATTTTTTACGTCATTGTGAACTTAAAGGAAATGAACACGAAATATGATGTTAACTGTGTTGTTTATTATTTAAAGCGTAAGACCAATATACAGAAAAAGATATATACATAAAAACATCCTAGAAAATATACAAAGTCACTTTGTCTACAAATGCAAACTTCGCGGTGTGTAGTTAAAGTTACTGTACGTATTTTTTTCCAGAACGGCCCTCCTCAAACAATTTTCAGATCCCACGATTGTTTTCATGTCACTGTCAATAAAAGTATCTACTAAGCTTCAACAAATTCAAAACATGCAGCAGATGAATAACGAGAAAAGAACGGGGGACGAAATTGACCGGTCGGCGATTTGACGCGGTACGTACTTCACCGCAGTTGCGCGCTTGTTAACATAGGATTTCAGCTAACGTGTTTCGTTTTGAAACTATTATATTTTTTAACAATTTACTGATAGAAACAAGCAAGATTATCAGGTATTCGTCTGTATTTATTATGTATTACAAGTAGAGTGCAGAAAAATGTCAAAATTTGGTGTTAAATGCAAACTTCATAAAACTCAATTTCCACTCGGTTTTTGGCACATTTTGGTCCGACGTTACAGTTTGACCGTCACAATATAAAAGAAACTGTATACACCAGTTTACCAGGCTGGTAACATTGCCCGATCGGGCTTATGACACAAAAAGTAATATTTCTTGACAAATAATGAAGATATTTCTTTCAAACTTGGTCCATTTATTAAGCATTACATATAATGCTTATCAAGGTAGAAATAACTTTGTTGCCTTCAGTTTAGTTAGAATTACTTCCCTTTTTCAGATTTTTATGATGCATAATTTTTGAAGTCCAAAAATATTATGTTTTAATGCAATGTTTAAAACAGAAAAGGGTTCAATGGCTTTCTAGTGCTCCAAACTTGTACGCCAATACCTTTATTCTATATATTGAGGGTAAATACTTTGTTTCGGTATCAAGTCAACTCGTCCCCTAGTCAACTCGTCCCCCAGTCAACTCGTCCCCAATTTGGTCATTTCGTCCCCCAAAATTGGTCATTTCGTCCCCCTCGTGATAAAATTTGGTCAACTCGTCCCGATTTTGGTCAACTCGTCCCCCTTTTCGTCAATTCGTCCTCCTTTTAGAAATTTTGTCCCCCTTAATATTTTAGGCATTTTTGCTTTTTTGACTTTGAAAACTTTTATTTAAAATCATCGTGAGTTTTGAAGGAGTTATATTAGAAATAATTAACTTTAAATAATTAGGTTTGATAAAATAGTAAAAGAAATATACTGAAAATATAAGACAATTAACTGAAATAAAAAATGAAAAAATAAATACAATGCCCTTAGAATTTTAAATATAATATATTAGAAAATCTAATTAACTTTTTAAAAATCATAGTAAGAATAGAGAGAGCAATAAATCCTTACCTCTGGTCATAATAAAAGAAAGTTTTAATTAGAAATTAAATAAAGAATAAGTAAACAACTAATATCTGTCACATGTTTTACTAAAAATAACCAACATGCTTTATATCCATTTTTGTCATTAAAATAAAAAAAGAAATACTTAAATACTTCAAAAGTAGGGAGACAGTGGTTTCTAAAAAAAAAGTAGAATGAGCATATACCTGCATACGAGGTGTTAAAGGTTATTAATCACATTAAAAGGCCTTGATTGGGCTGATTGGGAGGTGTTAATGGTATTTAATTGCACGAGAAGTTGTTGATTGACTGAATGAAATGTGTCAAAATTTTCCCCTAGTAGAATTAAATGTGTTAATAGTTGATTGGAGTGAGGAAAGTATTTGTTATAAAAAAAGTTTAATAAAAAGTTTAATCTTATGCAAGAGTTTGAAAATAAGCAGCATCAAATACGGACATTTAAACAGCAATCATGTTATCCAACATAGCAGACTTACAAAAACAAAGAGAAAAAAAACAGAAAAACCCCCAGAAAATCCTCCTTGTTAAATCGATCATTTTTAAAGCAAAAAAGTTCTTAAAACAAACGAAAACTTATGTACATTTTTAGCGTAAAATATCCTTATTTGAAAGAAAAAACCCGTCTTAATTTATTATACTTTGATTTTTTTTCTCAAAAATACTTTTTAAAAAGGGGGCCGAAATGGGGGGACGAAATGACCAATTTGAAATCGCCGAGGGGGATGAAATGACCAAATCAGGGATGAGTTGACTGGGGGACGTGTTGACTAGGGGACGAGTTGACTGTAAATCCTTTGTTTCTAGTGCAGATGTATGAGCAATTTTTTTAGGACTAACATTTCTCTATAATGTTGTAAGTGGAAGCAGAGTAAAATGTTTACATTCATGTACTAGCGCAATAATTTAGAGCATTAGAAAGCCATTTAACCCTTTTTTGTATTAAGCTTAGCATTAGAACATTGTTTTTTGGACTTCAAAGATTATGTGTCATAAAAATCTGAAAAGGGGAAATAATTCTACCAAAACTGAAGGCAAATAAGTTATTTTTATTCTAATTTGTATCATTTGTTATGCTTAACAAATGGACCAAGTTTGAAAGAAATATCTTCATTATTTTTCAAGAAATATTACTTTTTGTGTCATAAGCCCGATCGGGCAATGTTACCAGCCTGTTTACTAACTGTTACTAGCTATATATGGTTTTCATACCATTGAAATGCTCTAAAGTACTGAAAATGATGTATGAAAATTTTATTGTTTATATAAATAAAGAAGGAACTGAACTGGCAGAGTGTAAACTACTGCAAGTACTGGTTTGTTGAACTACCCCACCCACATGGCACATCGTATCTGCATTAAGCGAATATATGCAACACTGAATGTGACGGTTTAAAACATTTGATATTCTTACAATTACAATAAAGTGAAAGAATAACATTTATATTACATCATCAGGTTTTGTTGCAAGACTGTTATCCTCTCTTAACTTAATTTTGAGCAGTTCAAAATTGCCATCGTACGTCAATTTGCTTATTTCATCCATGTTGTATTAAAATGAAAGTAGACTTAATTTGATTGGATGCAGCATTAATCGTTCAACTAATCAAAACTGGCCTTTCATTGCCGGCCTGGGCGTGTTCGACAGGTGCATTAATTTTATTTTTGATCAGTTTCGTTGAGAAAATTGTTCATATTTATATTATCAGACATAAAATTTTGTTTAGTACATTAATACGGTTGAATCAAATTTAACAGTACTAAATTCGATCAAATATAAGAATTTCTTACATTTTGAAAAGTCAACTCTAGTCTAGTGCATATTACATGCGAATACGCACTTACCTGTATAACAGGTGAGGTAAACAAACTATGAAACTTTTATAATCATCAAAACTTTTCATGTTTAAGACATAAAAGTACACGCGTTATTGGATTATTTCAGGTAGGATGAATAAATTTTCTGTATATTTTCATTTTGTACTGTAACACCGTCTAATTGTATTAATTTGACATTAATCTTGACAGGCCTATATTTTCTATGCAACTTTCATTGTACCTTTAATGCTAGCAGAAGAAATTACATTAAAGTGTGTTATTTACTGCATTTGGATACATAACAAATAAATTTCATTTTATTTATATAAAGATGCAAAGTCTCTTGTATTAGGGTTCGTCGCATTTTCTTTGAACATACACAGTACCATGTTTATATACAATTATCACAAATACAGAAGTGACCTTAGATGTGAGTAAAGTATATTTGTGTGTGTATCTATTTGTATTCTTTTTTACTTAATGTATTGTTGCTAGAACTATATGCTATTTTTGTAGTTTTGTGTTTATATTTTGAACGTGTATGTAGGCAAGAACTGCGATGTCCGTAGCATACTATTAGGTGATAAAAATACAAATGTATGGTTAAGTCAACGTCAGTTTTATATGTCGTGGGCGTAAAAATGCCACTATCCCTGCCTACTACGCAAACATATTACATAAGGTTTCGGCAGAAACATTCTTAATCAATATACATAGATCATCTCGAAAGTTCAACATTACGAAAAACTTTGTCAAAAAATTGTTGTGACATGTTTCCTGAATTTTATTTTCTTTTAAAAAAGATAAGTTATATAAATTGTCAAAGGATGTTTACAATTTTTGATGTGTTAGAGTCTATTTAAGAGGGTAACGTTCACATTTCTTTTTCAGTTTCATGATATAACCATTACAAAGGTTTCTTACATAAATTTGCCATTGGTTACTCTGACTGTTTCGGGCAAACTGGTACATATCTTTATACCAAACTGCAACTAAATGTAAACTGTTCTGCATAAGCGAAGATTTTTTCTCCTAACATCTCAAAATCGCACATAATCATGAATCTACATTAATGATTTATACATAGTATTATTTTATAAATTGCAAAAAGTACAGTTTTGACCAGCGCGAAATATCGCATTACTCTATTTTCAGACTTTATAAATATTACATATTCAACAGTTTCTGTCCTCGCTATTTGTATGCGAGTCTTAACCACCTTGACTTATAGATTTTTGTATTATAAACGCCCCATTTCAGTTTAGATCGGTGTCAGCAAAATATATTGAGTTTTCAACTTTCTACGTTATGGATATATTTATTTTACCAATGCATTGAACCGTTTGCAAATGTAATTATTCTTAAGACTTGCCTTTTCCTTTAAGATATGTATCGTCTGATAATATTTTAACTCGTTCCTTAATCATAGTTTATGTCAAATATTTTATAGCGTACACACAAACAGAATATATTAAACTACATTAATTAAGTATATTGAACCATATTATAAACATGCACTTTGTTTTTGTAAGTAAGTTAAACTATAATAAACCACTCTGGGTTCATGAAGAAAAGTTTCAGCGCAGGTCTATCATATCAAAGATATACTGCGTTACTCTTCATTAATCACAGGCTATATTAATACAGTTCACTATATTACCTTACTTCTTGCTTTAATTATTTACAACTTCCCACGTGCGGTTAATAGAGTCAGTGAAATAAATTATAAACTATACAAACTATATCCCTTGTATACTATTAAAATACTAAAATGCGTGGTAAAAAATGCGACCGTTCAGACATCTGTGGGTCGTTCCAACGGATGATGTTACGTTGTTGTGTTCTTTTTATTTATTTATTTATTTTTCGGGTGGGGGTTGGGGGCGGGGCGCACGACATGGCAAATAAAACTTCATCGCTTTAGGCTGTTGTGTCCAGAAAGAGATGAGTTTGATGAGTGACTTGCCACCGTGGTTGAAAGAAAAAATAATCTCAGCAGGTAGAAACTAAACAATTTATTGCATGTGTTCATGTGTAAAATACATAGAGCAACGTCACATGAAATAAATCAACATTGTGTAAGACAATGCACTTGGAGTAAGCTGTATATTACAGCTAGAGCTACAATTTTACATCACATTTTTAATGCGTGTCGAACACGTTATATATATCTTTATAATTTAAAGAGTATTTCATATATTAACTCATCAACATTTTTTACTTTTATTTACAGTCGGTAACAATGAATGAATGCACTTTTTATTTGACACAAATCTTTATCATTTCAGTTGCATAACTGAACTGTACACATACTTTTTTTTGTCCGAGTGGTTAAGACCGCTGACTTTGAAACACCTGCCTCTCACTGCTGTGGGATCGAAAGCTCACTCTGTCATGTGAGGAACCGTCAGTGGTTTTACCCAGGTACCCGTCTGTGGCTGAAGTAATGCTCAGAACGGCTCCTGGAATCTTCATCCGTCGTCAAAAGCTGGAAAGTCGCCACATTACCGAAATTGTGTCAGTTTGGCTAAAAAGAAGTCTACCATCTGCATTACTCTCAGACAGCGAATGGTATCCTTAATTAATGTCCGGCTATTTAGTATATATCGTATATTTTTTACACCACTTTTCAGTTTCTTTTAACAACGGGCATATCATTTTAGCAGAAAAAGTAGAAGTATTGAACTCGCCCCGGCGTCGACCGCCGTTGGTTAAAGTTTTTGATAAAGTCAAATATCTCTGTTATTATCAAAGCTATTGACATGAAACTTAGCATAGTTATTAACTATCAAAGTCTACACCAGTAGAAATGACCCCCATAACTCTGATTTGAATTTTGACAGAGTTATGCCCCTTTTTAACTTAGAATTTTTTGGTTAAAGTTTTGCTTAAGTCAAATATCTCTGTTACTATCAAACCTTTTGACTTGAAAGTTGAAAAACAGTTATCTACTATCAAAGTCTACACCAGGAGAAACAATTCCTATAACTCTGATTTGAATTTTGTTAAAGTTATGCCCCTTTTAACTTAGATGTTTTTGGTTATTAAAGTTTTTGATAAAGTCAAATATGTCTGTTACTATCAAAGCTTTTGACTTGAAACTTAAAATAGTTATTTACTATCAAAGGCCACACTAGAGAAACAGTCCCCATATCTCTGGTTTGAAATTTTGACAGAGTTATGCCCCTTTATAACGTCCGCTACTAGTATCACTGTTACTTTCAAAGCTATTGACTTGAAATGGTTATTTACCATCAAAGCTACACCAGAAAAAATAGTCCCAACTCTGATTTGAATTTTGACTGAGTGATGCCCTTTTTACTGGCAAAGCTGTAATTCAGAGTCAAGCACTGAGAAAAGTAGAGCGTGTTTTCTTACAGGCAACTCTTGTTTATGCATAATTTTAATATTAAATTACATAATAAAGCTGAAGCTTAAATACGGTATGGAAAGGCATGAATTTATCTGACACACTGTGGTGACTGATTTCGTGCCTTCGGGGCCATATATATACACACTATAAGATGCTGGGTGGAGTGAGAATTCAAATGAAACTTGAAAATGCTATTAATCAACTTTTAATTGGGGTATCAGATTAAAAAGCTATTTAAGATATTTGTACAGTTCATTGTACATATATTTTCTGACGGAAGTCATGTCGAGTTTTAGACATGTTTGATATACCCAAAAATAATCGGATACTCAGATAATCTGTTGAATGACGGATGTATTACTAACATCACTGTTGGAGCTGTCAAAATATCATATTGAGACGTTTGATTTTAACTTAAAGAAAGGAACAAAGGATATAGACCCGGGAAACACCGTGTTTAGATTAATTTGCCGCGGTCGCTGTTATGAGAACCTGAAGATGTATTGAAACATCTGAGCATTATGTATATACATGTATGTTAAAACTTTAAACCGAATCTTTTATTGTATGATTAATCTCGACATTTGTGAGTAACTAATTTTGTTAAAGTATACACTAAATGTCCCTTTTAAGATCTTTTGACGAAATGGAAATTAAAAGATTTATAATACAAGATAATCCTACTTTTAAGCGCATACATTTTTGTGGGGCTTTAAAAGTTGATAACCATAGTTACCACGAGGGAACAAAAGTTTTGCAAAAAATTAACCGAATTTATCAAACTGATAAAATATGCAAAAAATGCATGTGAAAGTCATCGGTGTTAATGCCCGTCTGATAATAAACCTTTATTAATTCTGCACCGGATCTATACATCATACATTGGCAATTACGTGAAAGTTCCCGCAAAAACTGAAATATTTGCTCCTTATGACACTGTGCAAATAATTGTATGGTTATAATTTCTGTTTTTACTTGATTGATCAGTGGAAAACGGGACGTGTTGATGTTCACAACATTATTAAAATGACAGGAATCCGAAAGCGTAAAAAGTCACAATTTTGTGTCCAAATTCTGCCAAAAGGTCACATAAATTTTCACTGTATACAATCAAAATGTCTTACATTGGTTAAAATAAGGGATAACCTTCTTGTCTAACATATGCAAAAACGAACAGCAGCAGTGCATAGCCTAAAGATTGATATAGAAAATCTTGAGAAAATCATAAAACCATGTACATTGTAATAAAAATCGCCGCAAGGACAAATGCATTTAAACAACATACTAAAATATTCGATATGCATGTTTAACAGAAATGATTAATGATAAAACGAACACTTCAGATATCTATTAGAACTCTCTTTCACGCAGTATAACAGTTGATAGGCCTTACAATATCCGCGAAAACTCTATTACATGTCGAAATTGGAAATAGGTACATCAACCTTCTTTAACACGATTTAATATAACACACCATGTTGTTATACACGATGCAAAAAAGTTATATGTCTGTCTGTCTGCTTGTCTGTCTGTAAACATGAAAATGAGGGAGAAAACATGAAAAAGAAGCTGTGACCGTACAAACATGAAGCGAACATTTAGAAAAAGTGTAAAGAACCTAACGAAAATCAAACCGCCATGTAACAATTTACCTCAATTAACATACCATACAGAGTCTGAGTAATACATATGTAGTATATATTTTTTTTTGTACCAGTAATTTATACTGATTACATCTCAACGAAATGTTTGGTAATGATGCAGCTAAAAATGTTTAATATATTTGAAAGTGAATTAACTAAATCAACCATGAATATATGTTTATACAAACCACAGACGCATACGTACAAAGAGTGGGATGAATAATGTTGCGTTTTCACCATATAAGTTCCGCACCGCTTCATTTTATTTCACTTACCTACATTTTGCTTTGAATAAGATGGAGTAAACAGGATTTTTAAATAACTTAGCATATTCATGCGGACGAAGGTATACATCAAATTATAATAAAAGTTGCAATGTATATGTATTTTATGATATGTTCTTTAAATTTATGCTAAAATACGTATTTATTATTTTTCAGTGAAAGTGTTAGTGGACCTGTTGGGTATGGAGGGAGGAAGGTCGAGGTACAAGAGGCAGCGTTCACTCTCGTAGACCCTACCTATGGATACTTAGTATAATGCAACTAGTCTTCGAGTCCGTAACACCTTCATAATGCCACCAAAACGCCACCGGTTGCCTCAGACATTTCCACATAAAATTGTGTTTATTATTTCGTTGGTGCTTTGTTTGTGCGCATGTGGAAGCATAGTGAACGCAGTGATAGCATGGAGCAATTATCTTTGGGGATACTACATCGGGACTGGATTCTGGTCTGGTGCTGTCATTCTTTTGGCGGGAATGTTTGGTATTGTTGCCAGTTATGTACGTAGCATCTGCGCCGTGAAGACATTCATGATTATTTCTATTTTCGGGTGTGTTGCTTCCTTAGGAATGATCGCATTGGCTTCCGGTGGACTTGATTCCGAGAGCGGGTTTTACAGTGGATATAATAAAACCTTGTTTATGACTCATGTCGTCCATGCGGTTTACCTTGGACTTGGCGTCCTGCAGTTGGCTCTGGGTGTTCTTTCTGATGGAATCTGTATATATTATCTATTTATCGGGAGAAGTGCTGAAATTTATTGCGTGAAAAATGACGAAAAAAGGAAGCGCAAGAAAAAGCGCGAGAACATTCGGAGGGAGGGGAAAGATAGGTCAAGTACAGGTAGTCAGGTTCCGCTTGTCGGTGAAACTAAGCAATCAAAACGGAAAAGCAAAGACAAAGATATATCAAATAACCAAAGAGGATCGGAATCCATTGACGAAAATACAGATGTAAACGAAATTTTCCCGATACCATACACTGCAACAGGTACCCTTGATAGGCCGGCCCTGTTGCGTCAAGAAGCATTAATGGCAAGTGTTTCGCCTATTCGAAACCCATATAATAGGAGTTCGTCTTTTTCAACATTCGGACGCGTTGGAGGTCCAGACAGAGAATCATTAGTAGTTCACCCGACTGACGACAATGCGAGTGTTGCCGACACTGTCACTACCAAAGTTCCTCAAAGTCCTGACGATGAATGCCATTACGCTCAGACGATGTTATTTGGACCCCCAGTGCCTATAGAACAAGACGAAGTACTACCACCGTATGAAGTCATAGACAGTAACCTTTTGAGAAAGAAACCTAAACGGCGGGGTCTGAAACGCCCTAAAAGTGAAGAAGTTCATGTTGCCGGTAGACAGTCACGTGGCCGTAACAGTGTTCCGGAACAGGACAAGAGAAATAGTAGTAAAAGAAGTAGAACCTCACAAGAACGATCAAAAGTTCCTCCTGGTAGGAAAGAGTATCCAACTGAACATGGCTCATTAAAGAAACATTCATCTAAACAAAGTAGTGGTGAAAATGCTGTGTTTAGGCTGAGTAAATCAGCAGATTTGCTGACTTTTGATGATGAAACTAAAGATAAAAAGTCTCCTCAGAGTAATTCTGGTTTACACGAACAAGGTGTAGCTTGTCATGATTTTGCTCATTCCAGTGACATGATTCTCGTGATGGACCAATCAGTTCGTCTTAGACACAGACGTCCACAAAGTCAGACAATGAAAATCAATAGAGATAGACGACTAGAAAGAAGGCGTAAAGCCCTGTCTGCAGAAGTTCAACTGAACAAAGACCAAGAAAGAACTGGACTAGAACATAGAAGTGACTCCATAGATGGGTCAAATTCCAGTTTATTTGCAAGCAATAGGATAATGCCAACAAAATTTTCGCTACGGCAACCTGTTCGCCAGATAGGTATGCCACATGTGTGTTCCCCGGTGCCAGTAAAACCGCTGGTAAGTGTACCAAGGGTAAGCCCACCGCCTAAACCACCGAGAAATTATTCTGTCACGGCTGAAGATTTAAACTACGATGAAATAGACATGGACGAAGAGGTGGACACTATCTTCGCCGATATAGATGGACTTAACAATAATGACGATGTGTTTGCATTAAAAGAGACATCCGTTTCTACAAATGTCATAGAAGAGAAGCCCTTATTATGTACAGAACGAAAACCCAGTAAGGTTGCTGAAATTCAAGTGTCGCAAGTTCAGAAACAAAACACATTCTTGAGAAGTGACGATGATGTTACTATAGATACGGCTCGCGTGCCTTTATCACCTGAAGTCAAGCTAGACTCTGGTCCAGTTTTAAAATTCATTCCCCCAAAACGAGAATCAAAACCACCTATTGATAACGTAGATGGGACGGCTAATAAAGAAACCATAAAGAGTGGCATTATTTCAGTCGATAAAAGCAAAGAGGTTCATCCTAAAAGACAGTCTGCTGATACAATGGTCTTACCATCATC
Organism: Mercenaria mercenaria; assembly: GCF_021730395.1. Classification (NCBI taxonomy): domain Eukaryota; kingdom Metazoa; phylum Mollusca; class Bivalvia; order Venerida; family Veneridae; genus Mercenaria; species Mercenaria mercenaria. Next base: position 12,692,382 of record NC_069362.1, on the reverse strand, counting down.
GCCAATTATGAGACCGCCGCCAATTGCGTTTCTAAGAACAAATAAAATTGACGATCAAGTGCAGAATGAAAACTTAGCTGAAAACCGTGCGAAAGATAACGATGTGAAAACACAGTCAAATTTTCAGTTTGGAAACACAAATAATAAAAACACAGAAATAGTTTATGCAAAGGTTTTAAAAGGAAGTCCAAACTCACCAGCATCGCCAACATCACCTACGTCACCTACCGCAAAAGTTCTGAAGGCAAAACGACTTACTTACACTTTTAAAGACAGGGATGTGAGTGTATTCGACCCAATAGGCAATAGCAAAGAAATTGAAGAGACTATAGAAGCAACAGAATCAATATCTGTACAATTTCCAGTTGACAAACCAAAGGAAACTGAAGTAGTAAAGAAAAATGAGCATCCTGTCGCTGAAAAGCATAATAGTAACATTGAATCTCGTCCTAACGGTATAGTCCGCCAGCCGCCTTTGTCGCCATCAGAAAGGATTCTTCAAAGGAAAGCAAATATGACTGAAGTGCAGAAGGATCTGTCGCCATCAAAGGAAGATAGACCTGTCATAATTCAACCAGCAAACACTTCTAAAGACTTTGACAAAAATGTTCATGGTGCAAGGCCAAAAACGTCATATAAAGGACTGTTTGCTCCTTTGGTTGCTCCAAAACAATCTCATGGAAGCAAAACTGATACAAAACAATTTAAGGCTGAAAAACCAGTTTCAAATAACGTTACAAGCGGTTCAGGTAACAGTGCGGATTCTCAACAAAAGAATATAATACAACAACCATCCCGTATTAGTGGGAAAAGCACTTCGTTACCACCGACGTTGCCAAAACCGCCAAGAACAAAAACAAATGTAAATACAACCGACATTAATAGAATAACCAGTAGTGTTCCTAACAGTAGTGTTCAGTTTGTGTCACCGGTCATTTCTACGACAACAGCGACGATTCCAACGTCAGGTGCAGCAGCGCGAGACGTTCCAGTAAATCGTGTTCAAGGTATCTCTGTGTCACAACCTATGTCGCCAAACTCTCAAGGTGTGTTGCACCTTCCCCAGTCTCAATATTCTAGGCAGGTGTCAGGTACTGTTTCACCGCCTGTGGCGGCCGCAAATAATCCGCATGTAGCTGGAGCGGCGCCAAATATTAACATTAGGCAACAAAATAATGCCCAACAAAATAATGACAACCAGCCAAACAAGCCGTTGTTTTCGGTTGTGTTGTAGAGGTTTTCTGTCATGCTTTTCATTTCTGTCATATATAAATGCAAGGGTGTTAGCCTTTTGCTTACAATGCATTTGCATGAACTTTGAATTTCATCGGTTTTATCATCGTCGTATACTGTAATGAAAATCTATGTAATACATTTAAGAGATGCTTTTAGCATTGAAGAACAAAACAAAATAATAAGAGCTAGAGCAAATAAAAGTACGGCGTGCCTCGACTAGGGAGAAAGAAATTTAGTTGTATGTGTTTAAGCTAATGAAAAAATTGTACAGCATCATTTTAAGAGAAAGTAAGTAAGTAAGTAAGTAAGAGTGTATGCTACTTAGGACACATTAAAAGTAATATATAGGCAATTAATTGAAGCTCTGCTCTTGCTTGAGTAATACAACGTGAAATTGTTAAAGCCAATTTAATACCTGTTTCAGCTTAAAAATATATATCAGGGCACTTTTATATGCATGTAGAAGGTAATGACGAATAAACAAAAGTGGCAATATTTTTATGTTTTATTTGACATGCTTGCTATGTTATTTAAGTCTTTTATAATGTTGTAATGCTTTTTTTTTCTGATAATTTTTATTATGTTTATCGCTGCATTTAAAGCATTTTACGTACATAAATATGTATTGCTTGCGCTTTTAAACATGAAATTGAAAACTATTTATTAAAGTTACATTTACAAAACTATAAACATGTTCTATTTTTATCCGAGTGGTTAATGTCTATGACTTCGAATCATTTGCCCCTAGCCGACGTGGGTTCGAAACCTTGCTTAGGGTGCTTAATTCGTCGTGTGATGAAGCCGTCAAGCTAACCTACGGGAAGATGGAGGTTCTATCCATGTGTCCGGTTATGCTTGAAACAATGTCCTGGTTCACCTGGGGTATTACTTCCTCTTAAAAAGATGGGGAAAATCGCCATACGGTGGCCTAAATTGTGTAGGTGTGACTCTAAACCAAACAAGACAATCAGTTTCACTGCAGCTGTGATGGTCGTCTTCATTCTAGTGCCCTTAATTCTATTTTTACTAGTTAATTAGTATATTTCATTCGAATAATACCAAAATCTGTTGCATTATATAGCGTTATTACTTTGAATCGGGAGTTGGGTCATCATGAAGCTTTGAAAATATGATAATGCTGCCACCTATATCCGTTTTGATTTGTCTTTGCCAGATTCTAATGGAGTATTACGTATAAATTCCATGAGAAATTTCGGATGTAGCTAAATGTAGAAGTTAATCATAAAGACAAACTTTTCTTGAAACAATGAGTGCTAGCATTCTTCGTAATTGCCACTTCAGCCTGTCTTTTTATGCCCCCGAAGCCCCCGAAGGGAGGCATATTAGTTTTCAACTGTCCGTCCGTTCGTTAGTTTGTTCGTTCGTTCGTTCGTCACAACGTTAACTTTTTGCATGAAGGCACTTTACTCGCGAACCACTGCACCCAGGACCTTCAAACTTCACATACTGATAGTACTTATTGAGTACACGACCCCTACTGACTTTGGGGTCACCAGATCAAAGGTCAAGGTCACAGGGGCCAATGTTAACTTTTTGCACGAAGGCACTTTACTCGCGAACCGCTGCACCCAGGACCTTCAAACTTCACATGCTGATAGTACTTATTGAGTACAGGACCTCCACTGACAGTAGGATCACCAGGTCAAAGGTCAAGGTCACAGGGGCCAATGTTAACTTTTTGCATGAAGGCACTTTACTCGCGAACCGCTGCACCCAGGACCTTCAAACTTCCCTTGCTGATAGTACGTATTAAGTACACGACTCCTACTGACTTTGGGGTCACCAGGTCAAAGGTCAATGTCAAAGGGGCTAATGTTAACTTTTTGCATGAAGGCATTTTACTCGCGAACCACTATACCCAGAACCTCCAAACTTCACATGCTGATAGTACTTATTGAGTACACGACCCCTACTGATTTTGGGGTCACCAGGTCAAAGGTCAATGTCACAGGGGCCAATGTTAACCTTTTACATTAAGGCTCTTTACTCGCGAACCACTGCACTCAGGACCTTCAAACTTCACATGCTGATAGTACTTATTGAGTACAGGACCCCTACTGACTTTGGGATCACCAGGTCAAAGGTCAATGTCACAGAGGCCAATGTTAACTTTTTGCATGAAGGCACTTTACTGGCGAACCACTACACCCAGGACCTTCAAACTTCACTTGCTGATAGTACTTATTGAGTACACGACCCCTACTGACTTTGGGGTCACCAGGTCAAAGGTCAAGGTCACAGGGGCCAATGTTAACTTTTTGCATTAAGGCTCTTTACTCGCGAACCACTGCACTCACGACCTTCAAACTTCACTTGCTGATAGTACTTATTGAGAACAGAACCTCTACGGACTTTTGGGTCACCAGGTCAAAGGTCAAGGTCACAGGGGCCAATGTTAACTTTTTGCATGAAGGCACTTTACTCGCGAACCACTGCACCCAGGACCTTCAAACTTCACATGCTGATAGTACTTATTGAGTACAGGACCCCTACTGACTTTGGGGTCACCAAATCGTTCAATGTTAACTTTTTGCATGAAGGCCCTTCACTCGCGAACCACTGCACCCAGGACTTTCAAACTTCACATACTGATAGTACTTATTGAGTACACAATCCCTACTGACTTTGGGATCACCAGGTCAAAGGTCAAGGTCACCAGGTCAAAGGTCAAGGCGCTGCGGGGGCATTTGTCACCATTAGTGACAGCTCTTGTTTGTTATGTTTGATTGTTAGGCTTAACATTATCTCAGGTATTATATTGGCCAGTAAATCAATACTTGTATGATGTCCGCGGAAAGTAACTTATTGGTCACTTGAGTAGATGCGACAAGTTCGGAGGAAGGGAAAAGACTACGATTTACACCACAGAGTAATGTAGCTTTAGCGTCCCTTTAACTTGCAGATATGACAACTATTGACGTGCTGGGTAGTTTTATGTCTAATTCACAAGTTACTGCGTGTTTTCACGAAAACATTATAAAATAGTTTTATGACAGTAAAATACGATATAAAACACAAAAAACAGCACTTTTGTTACATAACATGTTAAGGTCAATAGATGTTGTTTTTTTCCTTCAAATACTTACTTCGATGAAAGAAGCTACATATGTATAAATATGTACATGTACGAAGACTGAGTCATACCTTTATCTCCACATGTCTAACAGGAAGAAAAATTAAAAATGGTTTCGATTTTAGGGCAGTTCATTCTACTTTAGTTAAAGTGAAATATAGTCGTTTTGGAAATGGAATATGTTGATTCATTTATGTTGTCGATATTATTCGATGAAAGGAACACATGGAGAGGTCAAAACACATTTATTCGCCGAGCTAGGATTGATATTTCGGAACCGTTGTCAAACTTTGTTAAACAAAAACGACCATCGTGCGTAAACAAACTGTTTTACTGCCTTTTCATTCCATTTACAATTATTTCCTTCACGACATTTTCGGTCTGGTTATGCCTTTATCTAAGAGCAAGATATAGGGCAATGCAGAGCAAAAGAAGGGTCAAGGAATATGTACGAAACGGGGCTTTCTCATACAAGTTTCCTATATTCCTATTATTTTGTGATCGTGGAAACTTCGTGACTGATCGGTTCATACCAGCGATAGCTCGTAGTCTTAGGGAAGTTTTCGAGGGAGATGAACCTCTTGTGTGCACGGAGGAAGAACATTTCTGGCCTGGTAAACCAAGACTACAAGAAACTGAGCGCTTATTTGATCTTTCTTCCGTTGTGCTTGTCATTGTATCAGCCGAAGTTTTACGTGATCCGTTCATCAAGAAACAGGTCGAAATTGCGTGTATTTTAAGAAAACCCATATTATTGCTTCTAATGGAAGATATAGAAGAAGAAATGTTACCGTTATCATGGATGAATGCGAAAATCGTTGATATTGAAGTTATATATATAGACGACAATCCAGTGGAACTGATAGCTCTGGATTTCAATAATATATGCGATATACTTCTAGAACTGATGTCAGAATCTTTTCCGTCATCAAAGCTCTAGATTTAGTATTAGCAACCGTACTACAATTAAGTGTAAGCCTGTAATATCTGCCAGAATATCAACAGAGGCGATTATTAAACCTTTCTGAAATTCTACTTTTCTGCTAAATATTATGTTGGTTTGGTAATTTTTCGAATGGCACTTATTAAATGAATCAAGTATCCTAATGACACAAAACAAAACTAAACTTCTAAACCTGACTATATCAAAGAACTGAAATAAATTCACTTAGAGAAAAAACTACAGGTAGATAAAATATTTGCAACTATTATTTTTTATTTACTGAAAAAAAAAAAACACGGAAAAATAAAGACAAAGTTATATCAGATGACCAAAGAGGATCTGAATCCATTGACGATAAATACAGATGAAAATGAAATTTTCCCGATACCATACACTGCAACAGGAACCATTGATGGTCCGGCCCTGCTGCGTCAAGAAGCACTTATGGCAAGTGTCTCGCCTATTCGAAACCCATATACAAGGAGTTCGTCTGTTTCAACAATCGGACGGGCTGGAGGTCCAGACAGAGAATCATTAATATTTTATGGAAAAAGTAACAATGAGTTCTTTATTTGCAAATACAGTCTGTTGAGAAGTCTGTTGAGAAACTTGAAACCACATTTAAAAGTAGTTTTGTTGATGTAAAAACAGAGTTATAAACAAAAATACCTTTGTTTGAAAGCAGTGCTACATATAGAAATAAAGTAATATAAAAGTCGCATAGTCGGCTATTTTCTAAAAATGATATACATGATCTCTTCTTACATAATCTGTTAAAGTCAATAGATTTTTTTTGTTGTTGTTGTTTTTCGATGAAAAAAGCTACATTAGATATAATAATATATACTTGTACGAAACTGAGTCATGCCGGTATACCCACTCGACAAACAGGAAGAGAAATAAACGATTGTTTCAAGTATTTTTAGGGCATTCACTTTGGTTAAAGTAAAATATACGTTTTGGAAATGAAATATATTGATTCATTTCTATTGTCGATATTATTCGATGAAATTAACATACGGAGAGGTCAAAACACATTTATTCGCCGAGCTAGGATTGATATTTCGGAACCGTTGTCAAACTTTGTTAAACAAAATCGACCATCGTGCGTAAACAAACTGTTTTACTACCTTTTCATTCCATTTACAATGATTTCTTTCTCGACATTTTCGGTCTGGTTATGCCTTTATCTAAGAGCAAGGCATAGGGCAATGGAGAGCATAAGAAGGGTCAATGAATATGTACGAAACGGGGCTTTCTCATACAGGTTTCCTGTATTCCTATTATTTTGTGATCGTGGAAACTTCGTGACTGACCGGTTCATACCAGCTCTTACTAGTAGTCTTAGGGAAGTTTTCGAGGGAGATGAACCTCTTGTGTGCACGGAGGAAGAACATTTCTGGCCTGGTAAACCAAGACTACAAGAAACTGAGCGCTTATTTGATCTTTCTTCCGTTGTTCTTGTCATTGTATCAGCCGAGGTTTTACGTGATCCATTGATCCATAGGTAGAAATAGCGCGTATTCTGAGAAAACCCATACTATTGCTTCTAATGGAAGAGACAGACGAAGAAATATTACCGCTAGCATGGATGAATGCGAAAATCGTTGATATTGAAGTTAAATGTATAGATTACATTCCAATGGAACTGACAGCTCTAGATTTGAATAATATATGCGATATACATATGCACTTATAGAAATCATGTTAGAAGCCCTTCCGTCTTCAGAGCTCTAGATTTACGCTTAGCCATCGTACCACGAAAAGATGTTAAGCGTAAGCCTGTAAAATCTGCCAGAAAATCAACAGAGGCGATTATTTAACCTTTCTGAAATTCTACTTTTCCGCTATTATGTTGGTTTGGCAGTTTTTCGAATGGCACTGGTTAAATGATTCAAGTATCCTAATGACACAGAACAAAACTAAACTTCTAAACTGGACTATATGAAAGAACTGAAATAAATTCAATTAGAGAAAAAACTACAGGTAGATAAAGTATTTGGAACTATTGTTTTATATTTACTGAAGTGAAAACTAGTAAAAACCCATGCACACCTTCTTCTGTTACTGACTGCAGTACTGGATAGTCTATTTTCCAAATCGAAGTTTAACTTCCAAAATGAATCAGCACATTGTTTAAAGCTCCTGGACCAGTGACGGTATCTACGAGGCACTGCTCTTTATTTTTGAGATTGATTGACTTTTCATCTAATGAGTTTGCTTGAGATATATCAGCCTACATGATAAGCTAGCACATGTTCTACCATGACGTCTCCATATGTCATTTCTTTCTTTTAAAACCAACATGATTAAACGGTTGAAAGTGTTTTCGTCATGTGGTTAAGTTGAGTGTATGAATGCCAAATGAGTAAAACAAACGTATCCTTTCGACTTGCTATCATTTCTATCACAGTATTTTAATGCATTGCTTCGTAAGTAACAAAGGAGTGTGATATCAACTTGAACAATGGGATTACAAACCCTCGCATTTTATTACTTTTCAAATCGTTTCATATAGGAAAAAATACCCATGTTATATCATATATTTATTTCTTAGTAATTGTTCTAACATATAGTAGTTAAACAAAGTAGGAAGTCAACCACTGTATTTTTATCAAATAATCAAAGTATTTGCTTGATTTATCATCTGATTTACCTCGGTTCAACGTTCAGATGCGTAAAAAATGCAATATAGTCCACGCAACAAACATCTGCGCATCTGAACGCTGAACCGTGGTAAAGTAAGACAATAAACCACAACGAGGCATTGTTTATTTTCATTCTTACATCGTTGACAAAAATTATGCTGAACTTTATTCATCAAAATAGTAACGAACTTGACGCCATGTGGCAACATTATGACGTCATATTGTTCTCTCACAAGATTTTCAAAAGAACATTAAATTGTAGTTAAGACTCATGACGATGTGACTTATAATTAGATTTCAGAATATTTTTAATTAAAATCGGGAACTGCATTTTCATCGGAATGCGAATAGCAATTAACGTATGCCTGTCTTTTGACTGTTCAATCTAGATGTTGTAAAATTAATACCGAATCCTGACATTTATTTTGTTCTGGTACTCAAGGAAAGAAACAACTTGTTTTTTTTTCCAGATGAATGGTTAAATGTTCAATTTGAGATCTGTTATCATAACAGTAATAAATTATTCTGCAACGCTTAGACAAAGACAGCAAAGCTTTATTAACAGATTGCTGCGTCAACTTTAAAGTAAGTGTATGGTTTTTGAAGCCGTCTCTTCTGAATTTCCCATATACCATAAGTCATTTAAGCTTCATACGATCTTTGAAATCCATTCTTCCGAAGGTATTAATTAGATTTTTTTAAATTTTAAGATAATCCAGTTGTCTGTTTCTATAGATGTATGACTAGATACGCTGTCTTAAAAGCATCACGCTTAATGTCTTCTGTTCCTCACCACAATTATCATCTTTTATTACGTAAACCCGATGATATGTCTCACCTATGTAGAACACTGCCTCATCAGAAGAAATAATTTGTTTCTGTAAATCTGATTGCTTAATACAATTTCTGCAATGGCCTGGAACTTGCCATTCGTTTGTCAATATGTGCACTTGTGGAGCTGATTACAAGTAACTAATTTTTCAGTTATTTCGGTTCATGGCTTCAAAAAAGTATGGGGTAAGCTTAAGCTTCTAACTTGGTTGTCTCAGTATTTTGTTTTTGGTTTTTGTTGGGTTTGACGTCGCACGGACACAATTATAGGTCATATGGCAACTTTCCAGCTTTGATGGTGGAGGAAGACCCCAGGTGGTTGTCTCAGTAGTTTGAGCTCTTGCTTTTTGGAACGTATACACTGTAACCCAATTTGGTATATATCACAGTTTTATACACATATATCAATTTTGAATCTATACTATGCACAAAGGGTACAAGATATATTGAAATGCGTGTTTGACATAGTACATGAGGTTCAAGAACATTATATCGTAGATTGATTAAACATTGTGCATGCGGGGTCATTAAAGCAATTATGTACTAGTATTTTATGTCTAAAATATTATCATTTTGTTTGAGTCATAAACAATATGATCAGATATGTTATATTTATATACAAAAAAAACATAACCTTTTATATTTACTTTTATAGTATAGTCGGATATATTTACTGTTCTTTTATATTGTATAGCATAAGCAACAGTAACGGTTATATGATATAGCCAGAATGTAATTCTTATGTCATAGGGAATATAGAAAATTTCCCCATGACAAAATACCCGGCTTTATTTAGATTCGACTAAATAATATCACCCTCATGTTGAAATGCTTGAAATACAATATTATCAACTGAAACTCATAAAATACGATTGAAATAGACTCTACATTCAATTTACGACGATGGTCAGCTCACTTGTAATTAACCTTGCCTGAAATAATGAAAACCATATAAGTAAAACAAGTAATCTCAACCAAGACCCAGTGATTCGAAACATAAGCGGCTGTTTTTAACTAACACCAGTTAAATTTTGATTAAAACTATTAGTCTTGGTGGGAAAAACTATTATGATGGTTGGTCTTTACCGTAAAGAATAATACGGGTTAATATTCTTAACCCATTCATTTGCTTTTTTTTCTATTTCTTCTAAAATGTCGAAATATGACCGTAAAAGTTAATACACCAGTAGTTAATCGTCTGTTAAAGTTTCGAACAACTGGGTCCAGGAAGTAAAATACAATGCTGCAAAAATAATAAAAAAAAAGTATTTTTAGATACCCGTAAGGTAACGATAGTAAAAAGTGAAAGATTATTTTGGGCAATGGATTATGTTGATTCCTTTATGTTGTCGATGATATTCGATGAAAGGAATGTATCGAGATTTCAAAATCCACTTACTCGTCGAGCTGTCATTGAGTATTCGGAACCGTTGTCAAATTTTGTTAAACAAAAGCAGCCATCGTTTGTAAACAAACTGTTTTACTATTTTCTTATTCCATTTACAATAATTTCTTTCTCGGTGTCTTCATTCTGGATCTGCCGTTACTTAAGAGCGAGACGAAAGGCAATTCAGAACATAAGAAGGAATAGTGCGAAACGGAAACAGGTGTCCTATATTCTTACTGTTTAGTGACAATGAAGAGTTTGTGACAGAGCACTTTGTACCGGCTCTCTCTAATTGTCTTAGAGACGTGTTCGAGACAGCTGAAGAAATTATATGCACGGAAGACACACATTTCTGTTACGGCAGATTCAGGATAGAAGAAAGTGAGCGATGTTTTGCTCTGTCGTCTGCTGTGCTTGTCTTAGTGTCTGAAGACTTTTTAAACGATGAAATCTGTCGGATGCAAGTAAATATAGCTTGCTCTATGAAAAAGCCAATATTGTTATTTCTGATGGACGGTGTCAATGAGAATATGTTACCGTATTTGTGGAAGAATTTGAAAATCGTTGATATGAAAGTGAAATATACAGATGATGTTCTATTTGGACTGATAACTCAAGACGTTGATATCATATGTACATTACTTTTAGAATTGATATCCGAAACATTAACGTGATAGAATTCGTCTGTGATTATTCTGAGAGAGCAAAACTTGTTAACCTTAGCGTTTAATATTAGTTTCGTTTGAAACAACAGTTTCAAAGTGACTTTCTAACAACTGAGTAGATACATATATACAGAAGTGCAGAATCGTGCAAGTGGCGCATTCTTTGGCTGTTTCTGTTTGCACAAAAGTTATATTTGAAAAGTACGCATCATGGGCATATGTTCGAGTCACGTTGAATTTTTAGGGCATCATGGATAGTGTTGTTCTGAACGCTTAGTTACGGCAACTGGAGACGTTTCTCCATCCTACTACAGAGATATTAACGCCCGATCATTAGGCCTACTGTACTTATTTGATCTGTGAACGCCGGCGGCCCTGGCCACTGCTGAACTTAATGACAGTGAAATAATCAGTCCGTTCAATGCTTATTGCATTACCATTCAATGGAGCGAATATCTGCCCGATGGCTTTTTACAAATGAACATAGACAGTCAAAATTTCTTCAGCGTGATTCAATAAACGAATAGATAAGTACAATCAAAATTTAGTGTAAGCTGCGCGGAAAAATACTGAATGATACTTCCATGTACAAAAGAGAAGAGCACGTTAAGCTGATATTATTCAACTGTTTCGGTTTTATTTTCTCAGAACAATTGTAGCCACGAATAGTGAAAGGATTGCAGGTTACATATGACATCATATGGAGAATTTGTGTTTTCCTCATACAGCCAAATCAATAGTAATGACTCAATTTTGATACTGCCCCTTGCCCTATTTACAAAACAGATCTTGTATACCATAAGAGGTATATAATGCTCTTGCAACAATGTCATGTATTTTGTACATTTCTACACTGCTTTACTAAATCCCGGGTATTAAATTATGCATATTCTGATATTACTAAATTAAATATACTTTGTATTTCGTTTTCAATATTATTGCCTTTATTCTTATACTTTAAGATATTTTCTAATGTTTATTAAAACACGGTTGTGATGTAATCCTTTGTTAGTTTTGTCCATTATATAGGTTATTGTACCGATACCGCTGTATACACACGATTATTTTACTATACCAGTCCATTATTAATCTGTAACTGTCCATTCTGAAAATAATGGATACTTTAAGAATGGACAGGTACAGGTTAATAATGGACAGGTATAGTAACAACCCTGTACGTTGAGAGGTGTGAGTACAAACCTATGAAATTAAAAAGTTTCGAAATATAAACTGCAACGTTTTACAGAACTTGTAGCTGCATTAAAAATAAATAGGGGAACGTACGACTAACCCAAATCGCCCTACAAATTATCAATTGAAAATCAAACAATGTGCCAATGTTAGTTTAAATATTCAACCATTAGAAAGTAGAAATCGCAATAGAAAAAATCACAGATATACACCTGGTGTGGCATTTTTCAGTCGAAAAAAAGATGAAAATAGGCAACGTAATATAAAAACAAGAGCTGTCAAGGACAGCAACGCTCTTCTATTCAACAGCCCTGTCAAATGAATGAATGTGTAAAATTGCAAAAAGGATTATAGAACCTGTACAGTGCATATCAGCTCATGACAATTGACAGTTGTGCAATCTATTCCCATTAATGGGTACCGAGATACCAGCTTACATACAAACATTTAACCAACAACTGCTGAGTCGAAAAAACGACAAAATTTTGTAAAAATGCAAAGTATATGAAACCTTAGTATTACATATTAGATCATCACAGTTAACAAGTGTGCGACATTTAAATCCATTTCTATTAGTAGGTACTGAAATACCAGCTTACATATAAAACCTTAATCAAAAATTTCTCATTTCTTCATTTTGAAGCCCATGTTGGTCCCATGTCAATCCCGTTTGCAAATCCCTTGTAAACCCCATATTGTAAAGAATAAGGGCCCCTTATGGGTCCCATATATTTTGCCAGCTGGGCATAGAGCCTTCAATGATGCACAGGGTACAATTCTATGAAAAGCGGCGTATGGTCCCCAGATAAAATAATGGCTCACGGTGCCCTAAACGAGAAAACAGTGGGAACAAGAAATATCTTTAAAAATGATGGTCGGCGAACTGTAATAAGGAAAGAAGTTTAAGAATTTTTCATC